>NC_045701.1:49080996-49384027 GCF_009834535.1 Camelus ferus
GGAAGAGGGATACATAGATATGTATGAGTATAACGAAATGCAGAAAATAGTAAATACTACATTTAACATGCTTGTCGCATGGGGTAGAAGAGCATCAAGAGGAGAAGATGCAATTGTGAGGAGGTAACAGAAGACTTAACTCCATGATTTTTGTTTCCTTAGATTGGTAGTAGAAATACAAATCATAATTATAACATTTTTGTGTTTGCCTGAAATATTTTTCTTTGTTTTTCAAAGAGAGAATTGTAGAATAAGAGTTAGAGACAGGCAATTGTGAATTTTGTTAACACGCTTTCTCCCTTGAATTTTAAGACACTGCTCCCTTGTACTGCTTCCTGCATCTATATCTGTGGCCACTCCTCACTCTCTTGCAGGGCTGCATTTCCTTTTCCTGAGTTCTAAATGTTGATGGTCTTTGCAGTTTTGTATGTGGTGTTTTGATACTTCATATGAGCGATTCTCACAGTTAGGCAAACATGAGAGTCGTAAGACAATTTTGTTAAAAACCAAAATTCCAAGTCTTTACCACCAGTATTTCTGCTTCAATGAAGTCCAGGATAAAAATCTGTCAGTCAGCTTAGAAATACATTTTTTAAAAGAGCACCTCCTCCTTTGCAAGGCAATTTGGATGCAGGAGATCCAGAGCCTATATTTGGTAAGGCACAGCCCAGTGGCACTAGACCACTGCATTAATACCAGTGTTTCTTCTAACACCTCTACACTGATTACTCCCTAACTTGTATTTTCAGATCAGATAGTGAAAAACAAAAAAAACAAAAACATCCTACTACATTTATTAGTCCTTACCAGGCAGGCACCATGTTAACTGTGTATATTACACCACTGTGTTTAATTTACCACAACCCTGAGCAGGCAGGAACTAATAGTGGCCCTATTTTACACACTGAGGAAACTGAGGCAGAAGTTACTGTGACTTTCCTTAGGTTGTGTATCTAGAGAGTAGCAACTGCAACATTTGATTACACCCAAAATGACTCTTTCTCGCATCATTTTCTCCTTTGCTCCCCCAGAATTTATTGCTCCCTTAATTATTTTAACCAATGCCTTTATATATTTAGTTATAAATACACTTAATAGTGTTTTTATTTTTTGGACATAGATTATAAGCCAGGAACAATTTCTTACCAACTTTTCTACCTATAGTGTCTGGTCATCAACTAATAAAGATGTGATGAGATTAAATTCCAAGATACAGCATATATTTAACTGACCCAAGGAATACAGCAAGAAATCTAACTTAGTGATAACTGTATACAGTAACTGAATTTACAAACTGATAAAAATGGACATAAAACCTAATTTTACAGAAAGTACTTTACTCATGCATAGTTGACACCAGACATTACAAGGTTTCTATAAGTTTTGGAAATTAAAAATTCTACAAAATAATATAAATGACAATTCCTTTAACTGTCTTTAGATTTTAGACTTTAAAAATTATATGTATGAACTAAAGGCAAAGTACTATTATTTCAGAAGATAAGCCAACAAAAATATATATAGAATAATTTGATGTTTTATTATTATCTAAAGATACACAAGTTTAATCAAGGTATAATTTTCTGGATGTTAAATATAAGCTTAATAGCACTCAATATTTGTAGTACATCCCAAGGGGAGACTGTAGGTATTCTGTCATTATAATGAGATGCTCTACTTAAGTAATTTTGGTTGGCAGAAACATTGATGTTGTTACTTATTACAAACCCTGGAGTACATAACTTCATATATGTATTAAAAAAGCAATAACTTTGATTCTAAATCTTTAATTTAAAGCTGTAATGAAAGTATATACTTCAGCAGTTAAGGAATAAGCAATTAAACACTTCATATTGCATCTCAGTGAGCTATGCAAAATGTAAAAATGGAAAACTAAATGCAATGTTTGCACATACACAAAAGGAAACGCAGTATTAGTCCATTGTTTGCAGATAATAATATAAAACCCTCAGAGAGTGTGGGACCCAAAGCATAACTACAGAAGACAGTTCCAGAGCACGCTCATAAGCATGCTAATATGAAAGCAATGTGGAAAGTATTTCTTATCATTTCAAATTTTAAAAACATTTTGTTTAACTTTTTCTTTTCCTAGGAAATACATTACCTTCATGTAATTTAGAAGACGATTTTCATGATTTGAAGAAGAAATAAGCCATAATTTTTCTGAACACTAAGACCTATAACTTGTACCATAAACGCTATCTGGAAATTCTCATTTCCAGAGATAAGGCTCAAAATAATTTTACAGCATGACATGGAGGAGGACTGGAAAGCTGTATTCAGTAACAACTGGAGAAAGTATGGATTCATAAGCACCAATGTGCTTCTCCTAAAAATCGAATATTCTTTATTTTTCTAAAATTGAATTTTGCTCACTTCATTTCTGGTGATGGAATGCTAATTTTTTCCAGTTCAAGTTAAACTCAATATGTTTAAGATTTGAACTTGATAAACTTAACCCAATCACTTTGCTTACTGGGCACTACACAGGGAGGTACTAAAGTTGCGGCAGGAGCAGAGGAAGCTCATTTCCCAGCTTTCCTGTTTGTGGCGTGGTGGGGGGATGGATGCCTATTGCCTGGATTATCCTGTTTGCTACTGATCTTATCTTGGATTTAGTCAACCTCATTGGGTCTCTCTGGTCCTGCACTAGCACTTTTTGCTTTGTTTTTGGAACTGCTTTGGCCCATGGTCAGCATTTCTATTCAATCTGCATTTTCTTAGGCAAATTACAGGTTCTTTCTGTCTAAAAGCACCATCTCTGCCCGTTTTCAGGGGTTGGGTGAATCCTGTTTGCTCTCTACCACAGTGATGCAAAAGACTTGCCAGGCCCTAGTCCCCGAGCACGGAACTCAGTCTGTGGGCTCCCTCAGGCAGCGCACGGAGCTTCAAGGCAACCTCTGTAGTTTTCCTGAGCTACCTGCGGGGAAGTGAGCCCATACTGTCCCCACTCAAGTGGGCTGCAGGTGCCTTTCTCAGGGAATTTCTAGCACTTACTGTACTGTTCTTTCACTTTTACTAAAATATTCCTCATACTTGGGGACTCTCTTTGCATTGGAACGTCTCCTGATAATTTGATTCCTGACATAAAGCCTTTTGAAACTCAGTACTTTTTCTCCCTCAGCCACCTCCTGCCCTTCTACCACCATGAACTCTCATCTGATTTAAAGCCCAGGATTTCAATGCTATCATTTTCCCTTAGATTTTATAAAATCTATTCAAAGTTCATTTGTTTTCTTTCTAATGTCTTAGTGTGTGTCTGTGGGTTTGTGTTCATGTTCTTGGACCATAAACCTCAACCTCCACTGTTGTGATTTTAAACAATGAGAGAGCAGATGATAAAAGAGACTTAAAGGATTAAAAAATGCATTTGTTAATATTTCAAATTCCCAACTGTCCTTTGCAATCAAAGTTTTTAACTTACATAGTAAATGCATGTCAATCTGCATTTAGCTTTGAACATCTTGAGAGTTATTCCCTGTAGTTTTTCTAATTTATATTCCTTATCATAATGAAACAAAACAAGAGAATACAACAACCTTCAGGTAAAGACAACATTGAGTGGGTCCACAGCTTCAGTGAATCTTTCAGTCTTTCATGCAGTTTTAAAGTTTTCCGTCCCTGCCTACCTTGATGAACCACTGCTGTCTGGAGGGATGCAAAGTGGATACGCAGGCAGAGTTTCTGGTAAACATCACTGGTGTATAAATGAAAGACCTTGCAAGTATATTTCAAGAATGATTTAAAAAGTGAGAACTAAGCATTAGGCACATAGAACAAAGTCTTCTGTGACAACCAAATGAAATATGCTTGCCTGGTGATAATAGAAATGGAAGAAATAGAAGTAGAAGAAAAATAGAGCCTAAAGCTTCCTAAATATATTGTGTGTTGTGGCTTAAAGTTAAAATATAATTGCAGAAAAATTAAGACAAATATTAGAACGTAACTTTGAATAAAAGGAGGTCCTTTAGCGCCCTGAAAATTTTTGTTTCTGCAATAGCTAGACATTAAGTAAAGGGGTTGAAAACAAAGATTAGTATTTTAAATAGTCAACTATTTAATACATATTTTTAACATGACAACTTTACAATTCTAATGCGACTACTTAAAATATATTAAGGGTTACATGATAATATTTTAAATATAGTTAATATTTATTGAGTGATTACTATATACTAGGATCTGTTCTAAGCATTTTAGTTATTTTATTTAAGCACAAACAATTCAATGTGGTAGCTAAAAACTTAACTTTAGATTGTATTATTATATTTCCACCTGTTCTATTAAAATGTGTAGAATTATTGTTTCTAAAAATAAAAACATCTGATAAAAGTAATGAAAAAGTAAAGAAGGAAAGAGTAAATATGGTACCACAGAAGACATCGAGAACAAACTGAATGCTCAATGAATCTTGCTAGTCTTCTTTTCCTGCCCCTTGCATGCACATTTTAGATCCTCCGTAACATGCACGACATTTGAAAGGCCACTGCTACCAAGGCTTAGGAAATGCTCCAGGAAATATTTTTTTTTGTAACTCTGCAGAACACATTTATCTTAAGTTATATGAATATGAGATTAAATTTTTTTTCTGTTTCATGAAGTTACTTAGTAATAAATTTAGTAATGAATTGTACTCATAATTGTGTAAACTATATTAGTAATATAGTTTAAACTCACAATTTGGTAGAATTTAAAAGATTTGATATTTCACAGGGCATATGGAGATCTTGACGTGATACTTAATTGATCTCTTTTTCAGTTTATAAAGAAGAATGTGTTTTTGTCTAGAGGATAGAATATAAAATTCTAATAACTACAATTCATCACCCAAAGCATTCTCTGATTATTGGACACTTTTTGATAGTGATTCATTTTATATACTCTGATTATAATAGAACATTTTAAGATTTAAAAAATAAAGCAAAATTTGAACATTTGAAGAAGTTCCTATATAAACTTATAGAAGTAGACGTGTTACCGTGCAGTTGAAATTAATATGGATGCTTACAAATGTGTAGAGATCTGCATCTCTTACTACATTTTGGATAAAGAATACCAATATTCTTTTTTCATGAAAAACATTGCACAGAAACATTGACTGATCCATTTATTTATTCATTCAAAATCATCTAACTGGATTGGCATGAAAAAACACAAATAATGAGAAACCAAGCAGAGTAAGCTCTTTTTATATTATATCTGTTAAACTGAGAATGGAAGGGTGAGTGAACAAGACAATGGGAATGTTATATAAAACATATTCAAACATGTTTTAAATGTAATTTCAAGCTCTTCATATATTTTCTTTGTACATTTTTTCCTAAGTCTTAGGAAGCAGATTTTAAAATATCATGAAATATAAAGTATTTTTAGTGACTTTATGGTTAATAAGAATATATAAGCAATATTTCTAAAATATATGACAGAAATTTTAATATATACAGAAGAGTTTGTATTATCAAAAAAGAAAAATATTAGCAATTAAAAATAAAATAGTTAATTATGGAAAACAACTTGAATGAGGCAATAGTGTACTCAGCATGAGGCTCCAGTAATTCCTCTGGCAAGAAATTGGATGTGGTAATGGTGGTAGAGATGGATAAAAATAAAAAGACTTGAGGACACTCAAGAGATAAAATTAGCAGAAATTAGTGATGAACTGGATATGGGGAATGAAACAGAAGCATGTGTCAAGAACTATTTCCAGTTTGTTTCTGGCTTGAGCAACGGGATGGATGATGGGACTAGTCAGTGTAATGGGGACACCAGAGGAAGACCATGCTTGAAATAGAATACGTTAGCATCTAGACATGCTTACACTTGAGGCAACTGATGCATCCAAGTACAGATGTATTAAGTAGGTAGGTCTAGTGAGTTAACACTAAAATTTTGAAGACATTATTCATGGACATGTTTTTTTGGTAGTGGACAAATAATATAATGTAATGGCAATCATAATTATTCTTGCAAAGAAAAAGAGAACGAAAATTGTGAAAGAAAGATTAATAGCAAATGCTCCACGGCAAGAAAATAATACCTCAAGGTCAGTCAAGTAACTAAGACAAAGGCTGTCAATCATTTCAGACAGATAGCATCAACAAAAATACTGGAACACGATATAAATTTTAGCACAGATTAAGCAAGGATAGTATTTAATAGTCAGTGCAGTGTTTAATAAAAAAGGAAATTAACAGGATTTTTGTTCCTCTCCAAAACTAACCCTTGAAACACCATGAAAGCAAGAGGGAGATTAATGGATCTGGGGAGTAGACTGTAAACCCCAATGGAAAAGGGCCATGTCACAAAAAGGAAATAGGTTAGCACACAATTTTTTTCTCCCCCGCTCCCTGTCATTGTTATGGGTTGAACTTTGCTCAGGCTTTTCCTGCTGAGAAGCCAAAAATTAATCGTACCAGGTAAAAGGCTGGGAAGTGACTAATACTAACTGTAGGCTAGATTAGTAACCTGATTATTTTCTTTCCTTCCCACTCTTCTTTCCTGAAGAAAAGTGGGGAAAAAAGAAATTTTTCCCAGAGGAAATGACTGCACATGATGAAGCATTTCCAAAATAGTAGTAAAAGAAGTTTCCCTGAGAGGCAAACGAGTGCCTGCACAGCTAGAGAATTCTCATTAAAATCTATAGAATATACTAATAGCAATTTCTTGGTTTTTATATTATACTCTGTGGGATTTTGAACTTCCCTGTACAATTTCTTTGTAACTTCTCATGAATCTATAATTATTTCAAAATAAAAGCATTTAAAAAATTTTTTAAATGACTTCATATTGAAAAGCCTTTTAAAGCACTAAAAGGTATACATAAAGGTGAGGGAAAGACACATACTTTAATTTGTTATAGTAAAATTTAAGAATATCACAAAAAGAAAATATTGGAAGCTTCTAGCAAAGACAGGTATTCAACAACAAAAGATGAAAACTCCGATTGGTATTATGCTTCTCAACACCATCAAAGCACGTAAAAGGCAATGGAGTAATATTTTCAAACTGTAAAGGAAAAGAAAATCAAACCTAGTACTAATGTCCAGCTAAATTATCACACATATATTCATTTACTCAGCAAATATTTATTGCACCACAACTATGTGCCAAACACAATAAATAACACAAGAATTAAATAGACCCAGATCTCTTATTCCGTACATCTATGCCATCGTTGATGCTGTTTCACTAACCTGTGATTGTCTCTAGCTTTCCCAGCCACTTGGGAAAGCCATGCTCACACCTTTCCTTTCCTTTCCCTAATGACCCCGGCTCACTGATAGAGCTTAAAAATGGTGAGCTAAGCCCATGGCCAAGACTGGAGCCTTCTCTGGACTATCTTGGCATGGCAATCTTAATTGAAGAACTATGGCCAAGCTTGGGAGTAAACCTAAAAAGAGATAACTGTAGTTTGTACAAGGATCTTAATTATTCATCACCACAGACAACGTTGCTTGGGCTTGTGGAGGAGTCTTTAGCAGTAACTTCATAAGACATATACAGATGCTACTGTGGTCCAAGCTCAGAGTCATTGATGAACCCCCTTCATTCCATTCCCCCTATTCATAGGATACAGAAGCACGACTTATTTTCTCCCACTTTCCTTCTGCTTTACAAGAAAGGGTTTATGTAAGCCATATGCAAGTGTAGAAACAGTATACGTCTTCATTTAAATAAATGTTTCTGTTTTCAATTAGTTTTAGTTCATTTATTCAACAGTGTCACCAAATCCTCAATTCTGAAAACATTTTAACATCTGAATTATCACTGTTTTTTTTAATTCTCATTATCCACATAACATAATTGATAATTAGTGGATTTTAAAAATCATATGCCATCATTAATTTACCAAGAAAGATTTACTGAGTGCTTACTATATGTCAGGCATTTAACTAGACTAAGAGATATATATTATCCCATTATCTAGATACTAGGAATGCACAGTGAAAAAAACTTTAAGAATAACAATAATAATAATGATAATAATAATAAAAGAAAAGCATCCAGCTTTCTCAAAACTAACATTTCAATTGTGGGAAACAACAGTAAATAATAATAATAATCACATACATAGTATGTCAGAGAGTAATAAGTGTGATGAGACAAATAAATCAGGAAAATTGGACAATGAACAAAGGATCTCACTAAAATTATGGTGAAAAGAAAAACTGCACATTCTTTAAAATACAATTCCTTAGCCTCTAAGCTGGATCTTGCAATATTAGAGTATATTTATGATCCCATATAAACCTTCCAGAATTGTGGGGACATGAAGTGCTTTTTTATGTTTTTTCTTCTATTTTAAGAGGGAATTTTTGTCATATTTGTTCTTTTATATCTTTATTTTAAATAGATAGCTGTAATGTGACTTGCATATTACTAAAATTTTATTATAAAAACCAAAAGACATAATCTAAAAAGATTTGTTAAACGGATTTAAAAGAGAAAAGGCCTATAGCTGAGTTGAAATGTTTTAAAAGCAAAAGGCCCCCAGAGGATTAAGGGCTAAATATAAGTTTGGTTACTTGGTTTTTATTTCTTTTTTTATAACTATTAGCTGTTTGTATTTGGACCCGTCAAGAAATTCAAGGGGCTGCAGCTTCCTCGTTAGTAATATAAGGGTGGTCTTTATAATTCATTTGAGTATTGAAATTGATGTATATTTGAACATTATGAAATATCTAATTCTGTAGATGAGATAACCATTAACACTGTATCTCTTATTCCATACATCCACTATTATATTTTCCTTTCTACTAATAACTGAGCTGGATGAATATTAGCTATAAGTACATGAAGATCATGTGACAAAGAAACCAAACATTTAAACTATGGAAACATTTCAACTTAAAAATAATTTTAAAGCTATGAAAAAGTTTAAAATGCAGAAATGTGCAGAGAATATTTAAGCAATTATCCATGTATTTATCAATAAAGTGAAGTCAACATTTTATCATATTTTGTTTATATGTCTTAAAAGAAGATACATTTTTACAGATTTATGGAACCCCACAATCTACCTCTTTCCAGATACATCTCCTTTTTCCCTTACTGCATGGAGGAACTATAGACAGGATGTGCTTTTTTATCTTTTCCCAAATATGGCTTTATATATTTTCAATATATATTTGAATATATATGTTATGCTGGTTAGAAAAGAAATACTATCTTCTTCCTCCTGGTTACTTGGTTTTTATTGAGCAAAAAATACTAGCTTTTTTGCTATTCTAAAAATAATTATTTTACATCTGGGTTTTTTTTTTTTCCAAAGCAATTGCCCCTCTGTGGTCCTGGCATTGTACTGATGTAGAATGTATATAATACAAGAATTAAAACAAGAATTTTTTCCCACTATTTGTTTATCTTTACTGCTTCATATATGGCCAGAATATCCTCATGCTATCAACTAATAATGACTAAGAATCTGCTTTATGCTCAAGGTAATGCTATCTAGCATTTTATAGTAGAGAATATGCATTTTCTCAAGACTTACACTGCTTTGTATGTCAATACTTCATTTGCTGTGAATTTCTAAGGTAATGAGAATCCACAGATCTGGTTAAATACACAGATTAATCAGTGTTTCTCTTTCTGGTTGTAGAACCTAATTTCCCATTTTTAATAGATTTCACCAGAAAATGAAATTATGTTTTTTTAATGTCAAGAAATACATTATTTTTTAAATTTATTTTTAATTGAATTATAGTCAGTTTACAATGTTGTGTCGATTTCTGGTGTACAGCATTGTTTCAGTCATGCATGTACATACACATATTCATTTTCATACTTTTTTTCATTTTAGGTTACAAGATATTGAATACGGTTTCCTATGCTATATGGTATAAATATGTTGTTTATCTGTTTCATATATAATAGTTAGTTTCTGCAAATCTCAAACTCCCAGTTCATCCCTTTCCACACCCTTTCCCCCTGGTAACTGTAAGTTTGTTTACTATGTTTTTTGAACCTGTTCCTATTTGGTAAATAAGTTCATTTGTGTCTTTTTCTTTTTTAGATTCCAATATGGTATCTTTCAAGAAATATATTAATTTAATTTTAGTTTTAGGATAATAGAGTTAGCTTAGCGTCACTTTTACATATAAAATCGATGGTTCTTTATATGCTTTGACTTTTTACAACGTTAAAACAATAAACTTTATTTGGGTGCTTCAAAAGTTTTATTTTCTAATCTTAACCAACGTGTCTGATTTTATACTTTACTTGGGGGAACTATATTCTGTTTCCAAAGAAATATTCCCCTTGCTCACTTCCATAGAGCCACTGTGTCACATAGCCAATATAACTTACTTTCCAACGACACCTATTTGAACTTATCGTTAAGTCTAATTTATGGGCCTGTCATGTTATTTTTATTACATGGCATAATGGAATACTCTTCTTACCTCTCCACAAAAAGTTCCTACTTTATCTTGGGTTGTGGTTTTCCTCATTAAATAAGCATTACTTGATTATTTATTATGATAGTCTCATTTCCGAGGAACAATTTTTTGAAGTTGAAGTGATATTAAATACCTTTGTATATAGCAATTTTTGACGGCTGGTTTTTTTTTTTTTTTTTTTGCATTCATCTGATTAGAATTGTCAAATCTAGAACACATTATAAAATAATTTTGTATCAACTAAAAAAAAAAGAATAAAATTTTAGGCAATTTTGAGTCAATTAGAGTCACTTAGTAAAAATGAATGGTTTCAAAATATACATTTGTTGAAAAAACTTTATAAAAAGAAAAAATGTATAAAATATTTCAAATTTTTTGAAATATTTTATTTTAAATCACAGCATTGCTATTCCTAACACTGCCATTAATAATGAAAGTGCTAATTTTAAGCATTTTAATCCATAAAAGAACATATAGACATCTACAGCATGTCAGTGAGGCAGACTAAGTGCTTTTCTGGGCATAATACAATTCTCAGATGAGCAGCCAAAAATAGAAGTGTTACTAAGTGTTCAAACTTACTAAGAATATTTGAGAAAATTCATGCCTAAGCTATTTTACTTTTATCAAATTTTTGATGTTTCTAATATACAAGTAAATATATTTCAGTGTTCACATCAGCATACTTCCTTTTAAAGAATTAAGAGTTCTTTAATAACGAATATCATATATTATTCTCAAAAAATCCATAAACTCATATGATGAAACTTGACTAAGAACTCCATACTTAAGTGAGTTCTCCTTCGAACATCCAACTTCAGGGTCTTAACATCCTTGCTTTTTAGAAAATTCACACTTGCAATCTGGAAAGTCTTTATCCTAGTCTCTGAAGTGGTACTACCAGAATAGACTATGTAGGACCACTGGAAGGAAATGTGAATTTCTAAAGACATGTAAAAATCACAGATCTATTAAAACAAAATTAATGGAACATGCAGGGGCAACCCTGTGCAAAACAGGCAATCAGAAAAAAATTTAATCTCCCAGCAGACTCTTCTCTATTCCTAGATGATTATCCTTTGTCTAATTTCATTGTCACAAGACCATTATCTATTAAGTTCTTCTGAGGTAAGTTGCCAAGGCTTTTAAGTTAGATGAAAAGTCCAAGATTTCACCTTGTCTGGATTACTCACTTTATACAAGAAGACTAACAATGACAGGAAACATTTCAGATGTTCAAAGCAATTCCCAGTGGTGCAATCTGAAGATTGGGAAAGTTATTTTTGAGCATGTAGGACTTTCTGAAATCCATGTCAAAATACTAAGTAACAACCTTTGTGTGGACACAAATAAAACCGTGTCTCTTTTTTTTCACTTGGCAAATGTACTCATTATCTTTCAAATTCCAATTTATATTTTTATTTATATTCTTTCAAGATTGCATGCAAACTCTCTCATACACAATTATTAATATCAAAAATTTGTGTCATTATGCACATGCAGACCACATCACACACAAACTGGAAACAGAAGCAAATGTAAGGAAATTAAAACAGAGGGGTGTATAATACTCCTGAAACATTAAAATTTGTCAAGTACTATCTGATTATACAAATGGTACTACGACTTAGTAAAGTACAATTATTTAATTGCCAGTTGCTTTTAACAGCAATATGACTGATCAACTAGTGACAGATAACAAATGAAGCACTCATAAGCATGAAGTATGATTTATTGTTAGAATTCACTGCTTTTTATACCTGTCTGACAATGGGTTAATTTATCCTCCATAAGGAAATCACATAGGGAAGGAGTTTTATTTTTTTTTAGTCACTGTAAAATTCCTCCAGTATAGATTAGTATTTGTTAAGTTGAGTCAGTTTCTCAGTAGAAAGAAATATCTTACTTTCTGGATCAGAAGAAAGACATTTGCCCACACTGACAAAATGTTGTGCCATTACTTAGATTTACTGACAGATAGCTTAATAAAAACTCAAGTCCAACACCAAAATTAATTACCAACTGTCTCTCATAGAGCAATCCTAATTAATAAGTTTCATTCTTTGCTTGTCTTAATTTCCATCAGATCAGCTGTGGAATCTGCATTTTCATCTCCCACATAATCAGTGTCCTATCAGTATGAAAATATCTATTAATCGTATTTCTAATTAGCAAAACACCCAATTCTCTTCTGTTGGCCATTATATTATTATAATAATCAGGTTCACACTAGAATTTTTGAATTTGAGCCTTCACTGTTTCTTGCAATAGAACTACACTAGTCCAATAGACATTTGAAGATATAATGCCTACAAAACTAAATATAAAAATATATAATTCACATATGCATTTATTTTCCTCATGTACTTGTATGTTGCTTTCGTCTCTAAGCTCAATTATTTTCTGACTCATATTTCTTGACTTCATTCATGTCTCTACTCAATGTCAACACCTAAGAAAGGGGTCCCTGACCACACTGTTTCATATAGTACAACTATCACTCTGCATTCCATGATCTTGCTTCGTTTTGTCCCCCGAAAACATTTTTTTACTATCTGAAACCATAATAGCTGTTTAAGTGTGGACAAAAATTCTTTCTAAGTAAACAGGAGAGTTTCACAAGGTAAGGAGCTTCTCCTGAATACACTGTTAGGACTGTGTTTGTCTTCTCAGTAGCTTGGAGGGGGCAGCACATTTGTCCTCAGCTGTAGAGCAACAGGCACCAGCTTAAAGGCAACAGGAAGAGGTCCAGGCAACATCATTGGTATAACGTCCCGCAAACAACCCACACACATAATAATCAAAGCACTATTAGCAATAAAACCAAATGTAAATAGAGTCACACATACCATCAAACCATTTATTAGTGATAAAACCAAAATGATATTTAACATTACTCTTTCTGGTGCTTAGTATAAAACATAAGCTAAAATTCAGAGAACATAAGACCTCATCCAAAATTTCAGAAACTAGAGGTTACTAAAAAAAGCAATTTACAATAAATAGAGCTGTCTGGAGGCGGGAATAGCTAAGGCCCTAGTTCTTGATTCCTTGGTATTATGCCTGCTGTCCCAGGGAACTCTTCCTTTCTCCATTTTATCTTTTGTCAGCTGTCTCTTAGCATCTTGATACTCTAAACCCTGACCAGTTTTGGGTTAACTGATTTTTGGAATACAACATTCAAAATAATCATTTAAATAAGCATGGAAATACAGTTAGGATATAAGCATTAGGAGTCTCAACCCTTGTGAAAGCAGGACTTCATGTCCCCACAGTTATGCCTCTTAGAACTCACATGTTCCTCTTAGTTAGCAGTTTGTTCTTATGCAAATGGTCTGTCTTGCAACTTGTCAATGGGTTTTTACATACTGAGTAGTCATAATATCTTCTCAAAATATATAAATTTAAACTGTATTTGAACTCAGATTCGTTCTCTTATTCCTGAACATAATTAATGATTATGAATGTAGCCACTGAATTTTCGGGTCATTTACTTTACTCATTTAGTTTTTAAGAATAACTAAAATGGCAAATGAATGCAGAAGTTATTATTACTTCATTTTAGCTAATCTACCTGATTATTCAAAATTAGATTCTTTCTTTCCTGCAGACTGTAGTGTAAGTCCAATTTCTATTCATTTATTATTATTGTTATTATTATTATTATATTACTCTGCTCTCTACCAGCATATAAAGTCCATGAGATCATAGACTTTTCCTGTCTAGTTTGTTTCTTATTCCATTTACAAATAACACTATGTGACATTTAATTACAAAATAAGAATTAAATAACACTAAGGCTTTGATGAATTATTTATAGGAGCATGTGTCAGGTTTTATTGATCTGATATAAACATAGGTCATATTTAAACAATGGCATTTATTTTATTACCTATTTATTACTGACTCAGTCACTCAAGACACTTAGTGAGCCCATTTGAGTTCTTTACCCTTTCATTATTTGAAATAAATAGTACAACTTCATAAATAAATCTTTACTCTTATTTCATATTTTAGAAGTAAGTTTAAGAAGTAGATCTTTCTGAGGTTATATTTTCAGCAGAAAATCAAATGGTATTACCAACATATTCAATCAAATACTGCTGACCAGAAAGGCAGCTCTAGGTAGTAATTTGAGCTCTTATCAAGCATTTGGTCCTTTTATTCCTTGCAGGTACATGAGGATAAAACTTGTTTGCACTGTTTGACCTCAGATCATGTCACATGTCACAGAGCTTACTTTGGTCAAGGAAATATGAACAGAATTGATATGTGCCCCTTCCGAGAAGAAGATTTTAAGAGCTGGTGCATGCTTCAACATGCTCCTGCCAGAAAACAATTTATACTGTAAAGAGTTTTGTATCAATATATAAGTACTTACTTCACCGATATTTGTGGGACATTAAGATACTTCAGGAAAGGACAATATAAAAACTAGAGGGGAGACAGTATATAGAACAAAAAACGCCCCAAATTATGTTTTAAGTGAAACTGCTCTTATCAAAATTCTTCTAGGTTTTTGGTTGGCTCTTTGTTAAATTTAGGATCCATTATTGCTGCACCATATACCATAAGCATAACAACATGTATATTCAAATTAGCTTCTCTAAGCAAAGGATCTGCTATTTAAGCATAAGAACACTTCCTATGAATGTTTTTACTGTGTCATTTTGCTGAGACACAGATCTTTGAGAATGAATTTCAGCTTAGTATCTTTAGAACATTAAAAGAAAAGAGTTGCATAGGATATATTTGTACATGAACATTATTTTACATTAGAACATGAAGCTTCCTTCAGATTTTGTTTTAAAATTTTATCATTTCACATTTCCTTGAAAATATTTCATTAAACATGTGTCTAAATATTCATCTCAGTAATAGTTCATTTTTCTTTTAATAAAAGCAATTATATTCAAGAATATTTTCTTTTTTAAATTATTCTTTATTAAAAATTGTTTTAAGTGTTATTATTATTACTTTTCATTTTGTTTGGGGGGAGGTAATTAAATTTCTTTTTACTTAATTATTATTATGTTTTTAATGGAGGTGCTGAGGATTGAACCCAGGACCTCATGCATGCTAAGCATATGTTTTACAGCTTGAGCTATACCCTCCCCACCAAGAATATTTTCTTAACATATAAAAATGAGAAAAACATTAATGTGTTTTGACAGAAGATCTTCTAAAGACAACAAGCACCTAGGTAGTGAACATTTTCTTCATCTCTGCCTTCCTGCTCCCTTCTTTCCCCGAACCTAAACTTAATCACCAAATCCTTCTGATTTTCCCACCTAAAATTCCCTCCAATTACTAATATAGCATTACTGATTCAGGTTGTTGTATTTCATTTGAAACAAAACAGCTGTTACTCTGTGCTGTCCTCTGTTTTGTCCTCTACCATGATAGTGATTATCTGACCCCTGTTTTGGCTCTGTATGCCTCCCCGCTTCTCTCCAGGGAGAGTCCAGTTTCTTTGGACTAGTTCATATGGCCCTTCATGATCACAGTCCCTCATATCTCCAGTTTGATCTCTTCCTTCTCTCCTGAGCTATGCTTCAGGAGAGGCCCAGACACACTGCACTATTTCAGTTCTCCAAATTTATTAAGCTGGCTTTGTATACAGGCTGTTAATCCCTCCATGCCCCTTGATCTGGGTGACTTCTATTCACTCCTCTGGTATCAGTTAGCTAGTATTTCTTCTGCTAGCATTCTTGACCTCCCAAAGCTTGTAACTGCCCGCTTGTTTCTCTATCTCCTAATATGTTTTAAACTTTCTGAGGACAAAAACTATCTTCCCACCCACCCATCCTTGCTCCATTCTCAACTCAAGTGCTTGACAGAATCTTTCCATATATAATATGAACATAGGGCATCTTTTGTTGATTACATGAAATAATCTTTCTTTCTTATTAATGACATAAGTTGACATGAAATATAGAATACAGATTTGAGCATTCTTTTAAAATAAAGCTCAATCCCATTTTGTCTAGTCTAATTTACTTAAGACAGAGCAAATCCTTATTCTTGTATTGACATTTTTAATTTATAAATTTATTGTATTTGTCTGGAGAGGGAGCAGTGAGAGGTGAGTAGCCATATACAGCCTTTCATGATAGAGCCCTGGGCTGCCTATCCAATCTCATCTCCAAGCAAACCCTATCTCTCTTTATGTTCTAATAATTTACAGAATTACATCTAGTTTTGTAGCAGTAAAGCATAAAAGTTAAGAAGAGAGCTTTTAGAATTAGACAAACAAGGCTAATAATCCAGGCCCCCAGTGACCTCTCTCTCTGCAGAACATGAGTATACAGTTTAACTTTTATAAGATTATTTCTGCATCTAAACAAGAGAGATTAACACCAATTTTACAGAATTTTTAGGTATTTAATATTATACTGAAATATTTTACTAACTTATATTTTTCTTTCTTATGAAAACAAATATTTTCTTTTTTTACCATTAAAAATAAAAAGGTATTAATATCATACTATAATCAAACAGTTTATGAAATTAAAAATTGAGGAAAAGATTTCCAGAAACAGAAAAGCTTGGGTAAAATATATACATGCATTGCAGGTGGAAAAGCCAATATATCGTCAAATATAGAAGAGATTAAAGGAATAAAAATATAATATTCAAACAAGTTCATACTGTATAGCACAAAGAACTATATTCAATATCTTGTAGTAACTTATGGTGGAAAAGAATATGAAAATGAATATATGTATGCTCATGTATGATTGAGGCATTATGCTGCACACCAGAAGTTGAGACAACATTGTAAACTGACTATACTTAAATAAAAAAAAAAAAAATATATATATATATATGCAAAAAATACAATATTCAACTATGTAGACATAAATTTCTAAATATAGGTGTGTATAATTTAAATTAAAATATGAATAGCAACTAAACAAATCAAAAAGAGTAATTTCAACAGGAAATTACTATAAGAGAAATTAGTAAAAAAGGTAAAGTCTATCAGAAAAAAGAGAAGAGGAAGAGGAGGAAGAGGAAGAAGAGGAGGAGAGAAGGGAGGGAAAGAAACAGAAGAAAAAGATAAAGATAAAGGCACATGGCTCAGACGGAGTTCAGCTGAATTACACTTGCCAAACTCCAAGCCAGATGGCTTGGGATCAAATCCAGTTTAGTCTCTGATTTAACTCTGTGATTGTGGATGAGTTACTAAACCCCATGGTTTCTTTATCCTTAAGATAGAAGTAGCAATAGTATCTACCTCATTGTGTTAAGAGTTAAATATGATAATATATGTATACATATATATATCAAGCAAAGCTATTAAAAATAGGTATTGTCTATGACAGGCAAACTATTACCTTCAAATTTCTACTCAACTTTTTGCTACCATCTTTTCAGAAATGGTTTCCATAACTTGATGTACACTAAAGCAACTTAAGCACTTTGTGATATTTTGCATTTCTTGCTTGAACTTTTTAAAACAGAACAGAAACTTAAAAAAATTAACAATCCATAATCAAGCAATCATACAGCAGTAGTTACTATGTAATGTTACTGAAATCTGTCATGTTTAACATTTATTATTCAAAGGTAAAAGTTGTTCCAGCCATTTTATTTAAAAGATGTTACCTACTGAAAAGTAGTCAGGTTTTTTGATATAAAAATAGTGTAAAAATAAGTATGACTCTACATTTTAAAACAACTTGAGAAACTTAAAGAAATAAACTTAGGGAAGTGATAAAACTAAACTATTTGTAAATAGTAATTTATATTTATGAATGAAAAGAAGCAATAGGGAATGTGTGTCAATTCAAGACAACTCTGATGATCATTCGTTCTTGAAATTTGAAAGAATGCTCACTGAGGAATTCTAACTGTTTCAAGGTAGTCATGCTCCTTTATAAAGCACTGAATCAGCCATGAGAACTACCAGATGCAAACTTTAGTTTACACATACCACAATTAGGTAACTTTTAATACATCATTAACAGGTTTCTTGTGGGAAAAAAAAAAGGCCCTTAGAAATATATGTAAATATATGCCTAAGGAACTGTGTATATTTTGCCCAGAAGAACTAAAGAAAATGTTTGCATTTGGGTTAGTTCTCAGTCTACCGAGTAAATCTTAAATTCAACAGTAGACTGAGAACAGTATTTTACTAATCACTGATCTTGGAAACGCATCATTCCAGAAATAACTAGAAGATGCATCTCTGGTTGGAACTTAATAGTTACCAATTTTAACATGTAAATTCCAAATTCATTCATTCCACAAATGGTATTGAGCACCATATGCCAAGCACTGTGCTTGAATTAGTATTTATAGTACTGTTTTTCATATTGAGATTATATAGGAATATTGATATAAAGATAAGCCAGAAGGTGAAAATGGAATCTATTCTTAGTCTCCTCATTATAGTATAGCAATATGAAACAGTAGTTCTCAGAGTTTGGCCCCAATAAACATCACACAGGAAGTAGTTAGAAATAAAAATTATTAGGCCACACCTCACACCCACTAAACCAGAAACTCTGGGAATGGGTCCAGCAACAGTTTTAACAAGCCCTATGGATGATTCTGATGCACACTCACATTTGAGAACCACTGATATAACACAAAGAAAATAGTGTTCAGTTTACTAATAAATACAGGGCATAAAGTACAAATATAGATTATAAATCTGTATATAAATTTATACTCATACAAGTAACTTGCATAATGTTGAAGCATAAATAAAGAAAATGACTGTTAACCCAAACTTCATTCTTCAAGTTTTGATCATTTTCTTTTTTATTTAAACATAGTTAAATGAATGTTTTCCATTGACACAGAATATGTACATTGAACTATTGGATAGTTTCTTTGAGTGGATCAAAGTCTTAGAATCCATAATAACCATGTATTTACAGACTAAAAAGGTACAATTTAAACATTTAAGAATTATTCTTTCCAAGGAAATATATCAGTCTTCTCTTTTTTTTTAATTTTTAAATATTTATTGTCCTTCTTTTAGTTAAGAAAAACTATGTTGTGGTTCTTTGATTTTCAATTCATATTATTCTGAATATCTCTTTTTTATTTGTATATATATTTTTATTAAAGTATGGTCAGTTTACAATGTTGTGCCAATTTCTAGTGTACAGCATAATGCTTCAATCATACATGAACATACTAAAACTCAAATGGCTTAAAGACTCAAACATAAGACAAGACACTATAAACTTCTTAGAAGAAAACATTGGCAAAACATTATCTGACTTAAATTTCAGCAATGTTTTCCTAGGGCAGTCTATACAGGCAATAGAAATAAAAGCAAAAATAAACAAATGGCACCTAATTAAACTTATAAGCTTATGCACAGCAAAGGAAACCATAAACAAAACAAAAAGACAACTTTTGTTGGGAGAAAATATTTGCATAAGATGAGACTGACAAGAGCTTTAAGAATATATAAATAGCTTATACAACTTAATAAGAAAAAAAAAAACAAACCCTAATCCAAAAATGGGCAGAAGACCTAAACAAGCAATTCTCCAATGAAGACATACAAATGGCCAAGAGGCACATGAAAAACTGCTCAATATTCCTAATTATTAGAGAAATGCAAATTCAAAACTTCAATGAGGCAGTTTGGTGAAGCCATTATGGAAAACAGTATGGAGATTCCCCAGAAGACTAAAGATAGACTTACCATATGATCCAGCAATCCCACTCCTGGGCATATATCCAGAGGGAACCTTAATTCAAAAATATACATGCACCCCAGGGTTCACTGTAGCACTATTTGCAATAGCCAGACATGGAAACAACCCAAATGTCTATTGACAGATGACTGGATAAGAAGTTGTGGTATATTTATACAATGGAATACTACTCTGCCATAAAAAAGAATAAAATAATGCCATTTGCAGCAATATGGATGGACATGGAGATTGTCATTCTAAGTGAAATAAGCCAGGAAGAGAAAGAAAAATACCATATGTATCACTTTTATGTGGAATCTAAAATAAATAACAAATGAACTTATTTATAAAATGGAAACAGACTCACAGACATAGAATACAAACTTATGGTTACCAGGGAGGAAAGGGGGTGGGAAGGGATGAATTAGGAGTTTGAGATTTGCAGATACTAACTAATATGTATAAATAGATAAACAACAAGTTCATACTGTATGGCACAGGGACCTGTATTCAATATCTTGTAGTAATTTACGGTGAAAAGTATTTGAAAACAGTCTTCTCTTCTTAATAAAATACTGATTCAAGTTGACAGCCAGGATAGGCTCAGGTCAATTTAATTAAATTTGTAATCAGTTGACCTTGGAATGATATTAAACCTAGCTACAATCTTTTATTCTTTTGCTGTTCTCCTCTTAATTACCTTAAAAAAGCAACACTGATTTGTCGATATCTGGTATTTACAAAATTTAGGGCTTTTTAACCTTCAAAGATTTTGTTTAAAAGTATAAATAACACCCCCCAACACACACACACACACACACGTTCTTCCCCCAGTTTTCATGACATTGGCAGATTTTTCTACCTTTCAGTTCTTTTCACTGGACCTTCTAATATTACTGTCTTCATACAATAAATATATGTCTACATTTCTGCTAGCTCCACTTCTCATGTTTAATGCTTCTGATCCATAAATTTACACTTTCAAAGGAAAGTGTTCACTCAAATTCTAGTAACATGTTTCTAAGTAGGGTACCTTTGTTTTATGTTCCTCTATCAACTCAAATTTAACAAGTCCAACTTTAAAACATAGGCATACTTGCAAACTCTGATTCAATATTTTATTTCTGGCAAGAATTTAGCGCTCTTTCACTCCAAAAGTCTCTTTGAGGTTACTCATTTTCCATCATGCTCAGGGTCAAGAAAAAGAAAAATTCTAATTAATTGTCTGCAGCTATTACTACACAAAATAAAATCTGTACAAAGGGCCAGAGGCTCAGAAAAAACTCCTCAGAAAGTACTTGGAATTATCCAAGACAAAGCACCCTTATTTCACAAAGCCTTCTATATCAAAGGTCCATAGCTCCTCCAGGTCTTTCAAATTTATCATATTTATTCATCATAACAGATACATTGTGATGTCAGTATTTATAGGAATAAAGGGGATATGTGCAGCATCTTTCATTTGGAAGACGGAGATAACATCACTTTTTATTAGCTGGCTCTTGGCTTATTTCTTTGCCGGAGCCAAAAAGACCATTTACCAAATGGCTTCTCTACGTTTCTCTGTATCCCTTGCTCTTTTATTCATCTGTGTATTTGATAATTTTCTGAACATTCACTAAAGAAATTAGAGTAAATGGCAGAACATAAAATTACTATACTTTTAAAAATGGTTTCTCAAAGTTAAATCAATGTTAAAGTTCTGTCCATTTCAACATTTTCTTAATTCATTTTTTCTTCCTCTCCCCCTTCACTACCCTAATTTAAATCTTCCTTAAACTTACTTCAAATATGCCTAATTGTGGCCTTACCTCAATTATAATATTATTCAGTATACTATGTATGATATGATCAGATTAATCTACATATAGATTTAGTCATTATTTAGTCATTATTTAAGACTATACAATGCTGGGTAGTGTATAGCTCAGTGGTAGAGTGCATACTTAGCATGCATGAGGTCCTGGGTTCACCCCCAGTACCTCCATTAAAAATAATAAATAAATAAATAAACCTAAATACCTCCCTCCCCCCAAAAAAGTTATCAAAAATAATTAAAAATAAAAAGACAATGCAACGAAGTCAGTTTATCCGTAAGTTCTCCACAGGTCTCTCTGGACTTGGCATTAAACGTGGTTTGTCAAATAGTTTCAACACTTGTCTCAACAATATCTGTCCCAATTGGCTTAAGTCAAACATGTACATTATTCTAATTTCACTTCTATCTTATCTTACCATTTTCCTTCAGCATCTGTACACTGTGCCATAGAAAATAACACTTCATACAGGATGCTAAAACATAAAGGCATCCCCCATAACCAGTCACGTATACTGCAAGCTGCTTCTAGCAGTACTTTAGATGCTTAGCTGTATCAATAACATGAACACATTAATAACAATTAACATGCATATGGCCATTTGTGTATACAATAAATTTATAAAATTTTAATTACTATGATCTATTACAATATCAGGCCTTTCATAAATAAGAGTAAGCAATGAATTATGTAGTAAAATAAGAAAAATGTTTTAAGTGGAAGGATAAATAAACTATAGCTCAGTTATTATAGTCTCATATATGAAGACCAAAATTAAATTTATAATAAACTCATCCAAAAATGAATTATGCCAGAAAAGCATATTCATGGTTAGTGATTTCTTGGTTAATCATTATGGAGTGATAACTATTTACAAAGAAAATTGGAGTGTAAACCTATAAAAACTAACCAGCCTCTCCTCTGGGGATCATGGCTCTGAACCACTACTTCACAGGACTCACCACTGCCACGCACGTTCCTGCAGCATTTGCTAATATGTTCCTATTATAGCGCTTACTTTAACAACACTGAGGACAATACTTCTTTTTTTAAAACTTGGCAAAAGTTTCAGTGACCAACTGGGTACGCATATGAACGTGAAATGATTCTATGCATTTTAACATATCATGATTTAAGAAGACTGGAACAGGGGGAATTAAGGTATTCTATTCAATAGAAGATCTCACTTCTCAAAGATGATAGTCAAAAAGTCACAATCATTTGCACCTCTTAGGCAGAGTATAAAAAGGAAACTGTATAAAAGTCTAAAATCCTTTATTATTGGAACCTATAGTGTGTATGTTGAGTGGAGTCAAATGACGTTTATGCTGCTTGCTATATTCAGATAACTTAGAAATAGTTTTGCTTGTTTCTTAATTCCTTGGATACTAAGAAAGGCAGACAATCATATAACCTTTTTCTTTTTCCTGTTAAGCAACAAATGAAGCAAATAATTGGGAGGCTAGTAGCTGTCTAAGGAGATTAAACAATTGCTTAGCTGAGCCTAAAAAGTATAACTTGAGTACATCAAAATTTTGAGAAAACTTTTTTCCACACATTAATTTTTTAACTTCACATGATGTATCTGTTCTCTTTTTAAGTTTCTTAAAGCAGGGATTCCCAAATTCCAGTGCTTTTTTATATACACTGCAGCAACCTTTAAGAATTGTGTATAAGCCAGTACTCAAATTCTGAGACAATTTTCTTCATTATATTTAAATATAGATCACACAGTTTACCTCAAAGAGTCAGTTAATTTTATCAGAAAACTGGAGGAATGCTGTGTTCAGCCTACCAACCCCATCCAGGTGGGGGTTTAGTAACGTTGTAGTGATTTTATACACTTATACTTATTTAAAAATCAGTAATAAGGTTTCTAATAGTTTCTGGATTAAAAACAAAGTGGGGCACTTTAGAACTGAATTTGCCATTAGATTTGAAGAATCAAAATTGCTTTTCAGACTTCATCAATTTGCATAATTAAGGCCATGTTTGATACTAAAAGGGGAGGTACTTTGCATTAGATAACCTAGATACTTTCTGGATAGAAGAAATTATTTAGATATATAGGCTCAAAATAAAAATATAGAGTAAAATAATGATTTTAAAATAATAAAATATGTAACGTAAGTTAACACTCTCTTGAAGAAAACTTGGTCTCACAATCAAAAATATAAATATTCATTATTAGGGAAAAAAAATCCCCTTTTTAAATTTAACCTGCTCAGGTTACATTCTAACATTGTTTATTTAAACATCATCCAAGTTATGCTGATTACATTCAAAAGCTCATTGATTTGAGATTCCAAGATAGCTTGAGACATGAAAAAAATGACAATCAGATCAGAATTCAAGAGTGATTCTCTAAAATGCTGATATCTGAGAGTGTCTTTAAACAATGTTGAAATCTAAATGTACATACCTGAGGAAGCAGGAATCTAAATTTTCTAATATAGAAAAATAACCTATTTCACTTAATGCCTTCGTTTCCTATTATTAAAACACAAGATATTCTTAAAGGATTATATCAATTTCATTGTATCTATGCCCTATCATCCTTGACTCTGGTGTACAAGGGGATCTTCAGTGGAAGTGTTGTCTGTTGAGGCCATTTGTGTGTTCAGATTTTTCACGTAAGGGGTAAATGTAAAGAATACGGTAGTGGGAAAAAGAGTGGTGTTTATACATGCTCCTTCTGTTTTTACACTATATCTACAAACATTATCTTCCGGTTCACATTGGCAGAACAGCAAAAGGCCATTACTCTTTACTGAAATATCCCCAAAAGATATATCAAAGCTTCTCTTCCATGAAGATATAGTATCCGAGTAAAATTACCAATTAAAAAATATTTTTACAAAAAAAGCCCCTAGAACAAAATAATACTTCTTTCTAAATAAAAGAAAATCCTAAGAACAAAGAAGCCCAGAAAATAACACTAAGGCAAACAGAGAGTTAGCTGCAGAAACTGTGTAAGAAAAAGGATTGTTTTCTGGACCATAGTTTATAACACCAGAAATATGTTTTCCTCTAGTGGATAGCATGAATCTCACAAACTTGGAAAGAATAGTATTAGCACCAGACTTACTGATCCGATCAAGAAGGCTTTAAACTAAGACTCAAAGTGGAAGAGAAAAATGTGATTCAGTAAAATGGATATTATAGAGGACAACAGGTTTGAAATAAAAATAAGACAGTGAAAAAATGTCTAGAAATTATTTTGCAAAAATCATGGCTTGGAATAATACTTAGGCCCAGGATATACAGTGTGCTCAACAAAACTGAAATAAAAACAGTAGATTTGTTAAGCTCTTAAAATGTACTTTAAAGAAATTCTTACACAATCCTGAAAGCTGAGTATAAGAATTGCCACAGATGTTTCTATAAGGACTGTCCTGCACAATCTGCACAAGGGAACCGGGCCTGTGGGACAAGTGGGGGACATATTTCACTCCGCACTCCAACTGCCTGATAGGTATCATTATCTTCAAGCTTCCAGGTAGGAGCCTAGGCTTAGGTGTGTTCAGAAAGCTGCTCAAGGTTATGTAGCTAAAAAGCAGTAAGGCTAGATTTTGGCTAGAATTGGAAGCCAGACGTGTCAGGGGTTCATAATTTTAGCAAAGCACAGTAGGGGGGAATTTATACACATATATGCATGCATACATACCTTATTCTAAAGCATCAGAGTGGGGGGAAATTACCTAACTAATTTGTTTACAAGGATGAACAGTGACTGGGAAATGTGTATCATTGCGTATCATGGAGTTATACACTAGTTTTATGAGGAGGAAACATAAAGACAGGAATTTAGAAGCCATGCTCATGTCAGGAAAGCAAAATTTAAGAAAGAACAGAAAATGTCATTGGAAATAGCATAGCAATCAAAAATATTTCAGGAGGTAGTTTATTAATAACTAGTACAGCTATAGATAGAAAGGATGGGCTTTAATTAGTTGGGTCCCTCTTTGGAGCAAGGGTAATTCTGCTAAAATCTGTCTGTTTAAGGAGGAGGCTCCGATGGGAACGATTCTTATGTTCAATTTGACCTACAGAAAAGGTGACTTGCAGACACAGCAGAGCCTGGGAACAAAGGGTTGCAGAATGTGAGAGTGAAAGAAGGGAATGATGAGCAGGGTTCGGTAAGTTCATTCTGCAGACTTAAAACAGGCAGCCTTCAGCATACAGGAAGCAATGGGCAGTTTCCCGGATACTCTAAGAAAATATAACTGAGGAAGTAAACGAGAAACCAAGCATGAAATTCTGACTCTATCGTTACAAAAAACAAAACAAAACAAAAAATCCCCCAAAACAACAACAAAAAAACCTAACCCAATAAGCCAGAAAAAAGGAAAAGACACCTAAAGAAAATGATTCAGTTTTACAAATAGCAATTTGGTGTTAGGTTCTTAGTTTTTTGAAAACATATGTAATAAAAGATGAATGTGAATAATCAAATCATGTGGTGGGGACCTGGACGTGAATATGAGGTCTCTAAAGTCAAGAACATGCAAAGATGCTCCAAATATAAAAGATCTAAAATATTAGTTGTGTTGAGAAAAGAAAAGGGGAAAGAAATTGATAAGCCCAGCAACCGAGGGAGAACCGAGGCTGATCTTTTCTGTTCATGTCTTCTCTATCAAGAAAAATTATCATTGAATTAAAACAAGTAAAACAAACAATTTTGATACGGATTTGGGATTTACTCAGATCTACTTAGGGACTGAAGTAAATGAGGAATATTAAGAGAGAAAGTTTCTGAATGATCCATTGTTGTCTGTTGTATCAGGGACCCATGAATATTTAGACAAGAAAGCAGTGATTATCAAATGCTAGGATGTATTCATTAGACAATGATTTTTTTTAGATTATTATACAGGTAGGATAAGAATACCTGACTCACAATATATCTTAATTTTAATGATTCATCTTGCATAATCTTTTATCATAACTTTGCTAACAAGATAAAGACATTGGTTTTATGATAGTAAAACCAAGTAGATTGCTGATGATCGATCAATCTTTCTCCGAGCAAATTCTGTCCTTTCTGCTATCCAAACTCAAAGTGCTATTCTATGATTTAGTTAAGGAGGTGGAAAACACATTTTACAAATCTCTTGATAATACTAAGATGTGAGGGAAAGCTAATAGATTCTGTAGTAGTCAAATAAATCTTTAAAAATGTTTTGTTATGCCAAAATAATCACTCCAGATAACTTACCATGTATCTGGACACAATGTAAAGACCTACTTTTAAATTTCAAAAATATCATTTATACCAAAAAAAGGAACATGGTTCATTTGAAAATATCTGTTTTTACATAGTCTATAATCTTCAGCTACCTTAGGAAAACGTAATATTTGATTGTTCCTTCTCATCTTGCGAAAATACTTCTATTCTTCAGACATATTAAATTAGCTTTTAAAAATCCTATACACAATTTGAACCCCTTAGAATAAAAGTATGTAAGACTTCTAGCTTCTTAGGAAATAAGACAAAGAATTATGCAGCATAGGTAAGTGTGAGTACATCTTAAATAAGTCTTTTTTTCACAGAAATTATACCATGTAATTTCTATATCATATCTAATGATGAAGGATTTCAGAAAGCTCACTTTAATATGTCTCCTGTCATAGTGGAAAATGCAAAAATTAATTTCAAAGATTTGTAAATAATTCAGAACAGTTCTAGGTAGCATAATACTATCTTTGATTAGAAAAATAAATTCTGGAATTCATGCAAAAATGATAAAATTTTATAGCAACAAATCATAGTAACAAAGTCTTCACGAAGGATCACACACACACACACACACACACACAAAGACAATTACATTTCTCACCTGCCTAATACCCAACCGGTATGCCACAATCCGATCTACTGCATCAGGATTCATCTGAGTCCACTGTAGACTGTAGGAATAAACACGGTGCCTGTTCTGCCACACAGGATTGTAGGTGTCGTAATAGAATTCTGGAGCATAGGCCTTTCCTAAAAACAGAAAGAGTGCTTCAATTTGAATGATGACATATCACAGTTAAACATACTTCTTCTTTTTGGCCCTTTTACTACTTTCTACTATGTGTCCCATAAAGTAATGCTCATATTTAAAAAGTCATATGATTAAAATCTAATTAATTCCTGGAGAATTTTGAGACTAGATGCAAGAGGATTTCCTGGTTGGTTAGATAAGTGATGTGAGAGGAAGAGAATAATCAAGGATGGCTACAAATGTTCTGCCCGAAGCAACTAGCAGAACAGAGTTTCCATCAACTGACACGAAAAGCTATGGAAGGATCAAATTTTGGGGGAGAAGATCAGGAAATTATTTTTGAACAATCTGAATAATCTAAGTGGAGACATCAAGTATGATATACTAGTTTAGAATTCCGAAGAGGTTGGAGATAAAATCTTGCTTAACCATAGGCCTGTTGATAGATTTTAAACGTAAGCCATAAGACTGATGGGATCATCAAGAGAGTATGTGTGGATAGAGAGGAAGGCTAAGGTCTGACCACTAAGGAAATCCGAAGTTAAGAGATAGGGGAGGAGATAAGAACCCTCACAAAGGCCTGAGATGAACAACCAGTGAATAGGAGGAACATAAGAAATGTGGCATCCTAGAAGTCAAAAGAAGTATACCAGTGAGATGGGGTTATGGGATTAAGAGACACAAACTACTATACATAAAATAAATAAGCA
Source organism: Camelus ferus (assembly GCF_009834535.1). Classification (NCBI taxonomy): domain Eukaryota; kingdom Metazoa; phylum Chordata; class Mammalia; order Artiodactyla; family Camelidae; genus Camelus; species Camelus ferus. Next base: position 49,109,600 of record NC_045701.1, read on the forward strand.
ACAAGGATATGCTGTACAGCACAGGGAAATATAACCATTTTTGGCCATAACTTTAAATGGAGCATAATATATAAAAATATTGAACCACAATACTGTACATCTGAAGCCAATATAGTATTGTAAATCAACCATACATCAATAAAAAAGAATTTAAAATAAAGTCTATTCACAAGTGAATGATTAACTCTGACAAAAAATAATTCAGTAAGTATGACAGTTTGTGTTTATCATCCATGTCTTTGGTCAATAAATCTGAGATTAACCAAACACAAACTTAGTAACACAAGAACTTTGGTCAATTAACAAGGAAGCTTTCACTTAGATTTTAAGGATCTGTGAAGCACACATATATAACATACATAAGCCATCTCAGTTTTTTTTTGTTTTAATCACCAAATTGAAAAGTGCACAAACCATTTGGAATTATAGTTCCAACTTCCTCATATTCTGATATAAAGATTTTCTTCACATCCTGTATTTTTTAACCAATAATTTATTTATTTATTTATTAAATCAATAACATTTAGTGAGGGCCTATTAAATGCCAAGTAGTATTCTGGCTCTGAGGATACAAAGAGTGAGGAGGTATGGCCTCTGTCTTCCTAGAAATTGCTTACATTTCCCTAGACTTTTCAAATAGCTTTACAATGCTTACTGAATGCTGAGTTAATAAGTTGTACATTTATCATCCCTTATTCAACATCCCTATTCAATATTTTTTAAATATTAGATTGAATATTAAATGTCCTCCTGGGGTTTTCCTCCTGGGTACCTGTATGCAGGAATGTTTCTCACCTTTTTTTTTTTTTTTTCTTTATCATTAGTCACCTATCTTTAGGGATTGCAGAAGAGTTGATTCATAAAAACTTATCGCAGATAGTTAAAGGATGGATTTTGAACACTAAGAATGAAAGTGATACTCTCTATTATCCTGGAGAGGTTCACCAAGAAAAAAGTAACGCCAGATGAACTGAATTTAATTTTGGACTATTTTAATAACATTTGGAAATGTCTCCTATACCAACATTGTGTACATTAAAAACTGTTCTATGAATATTCATTCTGCTGAATTGAAAATGGATTATCGACTCTATACAAAGAATCTTGTGTAGAAGGGGATCTCTAGAAAAGAGCCATCACATTCATTTTATTCCTTCTTTACCTTGTGTGATACTTCTACTTATTACTAACTAAACGATAACACAAATTCATGTTCACAACACTTAGTGAAATCTAGATGAGAGGAACACAATAAATATACTGCATGAAGGACTCAATATCCAAATCATTGACAACAGATCAAAATTCCCAAAATGTTATTGAGGAGGTACATTTAGTAGTAACCTAGATAAAGAGTTAGAGATTTTGATTAAAAATAAGTATCCAAAACCTAGAAATGAATCAATGAGCTGCTAAAGTGGGTAATGTCAATTTACAGTGTTTTCATCAGAGAGCAGTGTCTAGATTGAATTGAGAGATAAGATTCTCAATGGTTTTGTTGCTTGTTTGTTTGTTTTGAGGGGATTGGGGAGAAGGGGGGCTTGCTTTTGTTTTTTAGCTGAGGGGTATTAGATTAAGTCTTAAGTATCACTTTTTTTCTATAAAATTAGTGATGCATTCAAATAGAAACAAGGAGAGAATAAAGGCACAACTGGAGGCTATTTAGCATAGAAAAGGAAAAAAAAATCTCTCAAAAACTGGCAAATGGAGTTTTATGAGAGTTGAAACTGTATCACAGAGAAAAAAAAAATCAGGCTAAATTTTAACAGATGTATGAAATAAAATGAATACCAGTGAGTGGTTATTAGAAGAATATGTATTTTGACTTAGAAATGTTCTACCAATCCTCTCTGAATATGGACTGGCCTACACCAATATTTCCCTTCACTAGAGGTACTTAGTCAAAACCAAAGGGCCACTTAGCAGGGCTGAGATAGGTAGGTGACTGTCCACAAAATGGCCATGAAGGTAACACTCAGTCTCAGATCTCTACAGGGTGCTCTGAAACACTTGCCTACTGTATATTGTACTACTTCAGCTCTTTTAAGTATGCTTCTATATAAATTCCATTTAATGTTTCTGTTATTTGTAGTCTAATCCTACTTTTTTGTTGACTGCCACGAGAGTAACTGGCTGCATGTCATAAATGCAAATTTCTAAAATTCTAGACCTGTTTATCTAAATAAATACTTTTGAGAGTACTGACGCAGTCTGATGCTAAAGTTAAAAAAAAAATCCTCATGACCTTGTGAATAATATGAATTTGTATATCACGATCTATTTTTAAGGTTGTGAAAAATTAAGCTACAATCTAACCCTCATTTCAATATTCCAGAAAGATCAAAATTTTCAGTAAAATTCCATCATCACCTTTATGTTTAATTGCACATTATTATAAAGGCTTTTCAATGTAGTTTTGAAAACACTTTATTCCATTTGCTTTGACAAGTCTGCATTACATATGAGTGATATCTATGTAATAAGTTTTTTCATGAAATATTAGTTTTGAAAAAGGAATAGAGATGACCAATTCCAATGTCTCATATGACAGATAAAGAAATTTTGAGACAATAGAAATGGTGATGATACATGGATGTTGGTATAAAGTTTTATTTTAGTTGAATAATTGTATGACCTTAGAATTAAAGATGAAAAAATATGTTTAGATGGTGCATAAATAATATTGATTAGTAACAAGTAATTACTGATAAATTATTTTGAGTAGTTACAGCTAAATATAGATATGCTTGTTATGTTTCAGAGCACACTGTATACAAATTTTTTTTGGATAAATTTTACAAAAGAAGAATTCTTTCTGGTTTTATGTGAGAAATTTATGTTAAAAGTAAAAAACAACAACAACAAAAAAAAAAACAAAACCCACACAAATTTGTCTTCTGATTTCAGAGGCAATCACATTTAATATTTTATACATTCATATTGTAAGACGCACTTAGAAATACTAAGAAAATGCCCTCAAAATAATCTTAGGTTCTGACAACCAAACATGACATCTGCTGGTTGAACAGGGAAAGAATTCTTAATTTTTTTTTTCCTTTTTATCCTTCAGGCATTTTTCCCTCCTTCCAGCAAGCATGCCAAAAAAATTTTCATTTTCTTTTATATTCCAGTTTTATTTTATGTAACATGTTCCAGTTTAAATCTTTTTAGACTAACTGACCTAAAAGTACATTCATTATCTAAACTAGCAGATAATTTTTAGACACATTATGTATGGTTATATATAGATTTTGGATTTTTAAATATTCTTGAAATATGTACAGAGAAAAAATCTAATTGCTCAAGTTTTAAAAATAGAATTTATATAAAAGTACATTTAGTCTATTTTGCAAATAGCTTCTCAAACGTTATTAAACTGAGGTTTTAAAATATGGTTTTATGCATGAAGCTCATAGTAGAAGAGATATTAAGAAGAAATGTTATGTCACTTTCTTAAAAATGTTAGATTAAAGTAAAACAATAATCTTTTTTAGGTGTATACCTAAGTTTGTAAGCAGAAAAGGAATTATTCCTTAAGGGTCAAAAAACAAAGTATTGAAAACCAGACACTGCATAGGAGTTTAGGGAAAAAAGGAGTGTTGTTGCCCTTTGTACATTTGGGAGCTGAAAACTTAAATCCATAGGCGATGAGGTTAAGGGGCCAGTTCAAGATGAGAAGTTGGAAATAGGCACATATGACCACATATGATCAAGACCAGTTTAAAAAAAAAAAAAAAAAGCAATCCCAGACATAGGGTATACTGGAAAAAAAATTGCCCCTTACTAGCATAGGAAAATGAGAAATATATTTATATTAACAAAAACTCATCCTTGGCTAATGATACCACTGGATTGCTTGAGTAGATCCAGTATCAATCGGTTCTTGAAAGACATACCCTCAACTGAGATCCACAGAGAATTTTTCCAACAAAACACATTACTAACACACGAAATAAATGTTCCACTATGAGTGGCTAAGAAGACTAGTAAACAACAGGATTAACTACAGATAACAGAAACATGGAATCGGAGTTTCAAATAAGTATGCTTAAAACAACTGAAGGAATTTACCAGAAAAAAGTAAGTAAACACTATGGGACCTTTTACAAAAGAATAATTAATAGTCTTTTATTGGGACCAAAAGTAGGTTTCATAGGGGACATATATGACATCTTTATTGATCTTAAAAAAGAAGAAATTCCTCAGACAGTAAAGAAGAACTCATGAAAGGATAAAGAAGAGAAGAAATAAACCACGGCCTTAGGTAGAGAAAAAATGAATGTCTTATAGGGAACATTTCAGGATTACCACATGTGGTATGGTTGTAACATGCAGTGCCCATCTTTCCAGTCACGCTAGGCAGTTTGAGAAAAGGGATGGTCTCATTAGCTCTTAATACTGTGGTTGACACAATGCACGGGCTTGAGTGAGGCAGGAAGAAGTTAAGTGCTAATTTATCAAGTGTTTTGTTTGATATAGGATACGTGATATTTACCTTACAGTTCATTTTGAAATTATTTTAACCAGTATTCACTTCAGTGGGAGAAAAGATTCTACAGTGAATCTACCGATTTTCATTCCCCAGTGTGAAAAGAACTCAGTGACATCAAAGAATTGAATGACAACTAAATTAATAATCAAAGTGGTAATAAAAAAGAAATTTCACAAAAACACACTTGCAAAGTATCAAAAAAAAGCAATTTAAAACTTTTCAAATGTGTATTTATTAGTACAAGAAGAGTAGACACAGAGATTTATAACAAACTTAAAACACTGATGATGCACTGATTAAAAAAAAAAGAGCTCTAAAATCACAGGAATCACAGCTCTGTGCCTGTATGCATTTTTAGCAGAAGCTAAGCAAAACAGTCAAGTGCTTTTGGAATCAGAGTCATATTGTGTTTAGACACACAGACTGGCTAAGGCAGTGGATTACTCATTACAATTTTTTAGGCATAATATACAATAAACATCTATGCAGCTCTTTGTCCTTCCTCCATAGGACAGAAGAAATAACATGCAGTTGTTGGAACCATAACTACTTTTTCTTCAAATTAGTTAATCTTAAATCATACTTAAATATTTCTACAGAAATGGGCCTTTTTTTTAAGTTTTTAATTAGGAATGTGTTATAAATCCATTTCATATTTTATAAATATAACTGGTGAGAAAGAAGAGAATGGATTGGATAAGAGAGAAACCTTCATCTAGAAACCAGAAAGAAGATGTGATTTGGGAAATGAAGATTTGGCTGATTAATTCAAAAATCACTGCAGACAAAAAACTGATCAGCACTTGTCCTTTGCATTTGCTGCATGGAGTCCTAAATTTTCAGTTTTCAGAGGCTGAATGGACACCAGAGTCCCTAGCTGAGATGGAAAATGACATTATGCATCTCATCCTGGATGAAGAATTACATTAATTCCTGGGATCCTATTCTTCTGAAAGATTATCAATGTGATTCAAAGCCATGTAAAAGTGTCATGAAAGTGGTGGCATAGGGAGCGCTCTGAGGACAAAAAAAAATTAAATTTTGTGAAGTCAAAGGAAATTTTTTTAAAAAGAATCAATGTATTATTCATCTTGTTACCTGTATTTGGTATTTAGTTACATGGTATTTCCTATTAGTTCTCATAAAATTAAAAGTAAGCAATAAAGGAATGATTCCTGAATTGATGGTTCTATCTATTCTAATTTGATAAGAAAGGTGGTAAATTAATATGAAGAAGGAATGAAAAAGTTGAAAGTATGAAATACTTAACAAAAGAAACAATCTGATAAAGAACAATTTATCTTAGAATCAAGGTGAATGTCACAGCAGCAGAAATACTGAACAGCATCGAGAGTTTGTTCAACTGTGATAACTTGTCAGTATGTGTGCAGCAAACAAAAACATAACAATGAAGATAGCTGTGAAGTCAATGGCAACATCTCTCAGTTAATGATTGTTTAGAGTGTGTAAAAAAAAAACACAAAACTTAAAGATGTGTAACAATCTATAGCCCTACTAAATCATTTAGTTGAAACGCTTTTGTACTTGAAACAAAGAAGTGTTTTTCCATACTTCATCTTCACATTCAGAGACAGCAATCTGTTTTCAAATATCCATTCATTAGGACACTGTTTTTAAACTGCAACATAACTGGTTTTATTCAGTCCTTACACAGTTCCATTTTTAGTTCTGCTGGAGTCAGAGCTGTGGATACCACCTCACTGAGGCAGACTGCCCGGAGACCACAATTTCACATTCAAGACTTCCTCAGAATTTAGAGGCCTGGAGAGCTTGTGTACTGGCAGGATAAATAAGAAAACTATTGACAATATTGTCAGTCTTTACAAATCACCTGGATCCCTATAGAAAGCTCTTAATTTTGACCAAGCATAAAGTATAGTTGCTTTGGTTCCATTGTGATTTCTTATGTAGGTTTTGACTTTTCAAAATAAAACTGCTAAAAAAAAATAGGTTTCTCACTCTCCAAAAATGGCTTTATGAAAAACAATCTGTATTAAGTTAGTGCTCCTATCTCCTACCTGGAAAAACTTCAAAATAATTTTTTAGCATTAGTTTCCTTTAAAAATTCAATCACTAGAACAGTATTTTCAATAAGTATGTTTATGAATTTACTTTATGAACTGATAAATTCCTAATAATACATATTAAGCATTTTTATGGAGGGAATAAAAGTGATAGAAACTGAGAACAAATTTTATGGGATTTATGGCTAAATGCCTTTATAAAAGGCAAATTTGCCCACTCATCTGTGTCTCTTTTCTCCCTTGCATCTGCAGATTCATTTTTTCAGTTGTCTCCTGTTTGTAACTATTACAGTTTATTCTGGTAACATCTAATTTCGCTCATCACTTCACATCAACAACAGACTTCTAACTCAGTGTTTGTTGTGTACATGAATCAGTGAACCTTCCTCCTGACTGTGTTTCTCTCGCCCACATCCTAGTGACTCAGTCTGCCCATGACTGAAAGTACCTAAAACTCTAGTTTTATCCTTCCATTTCTTGACTTCTTAAACCGAAATGTTGTGCTGGTATAATTTCTGCTTGCTTTTCAATTCTTATGTTTTGGTACCCAAATCATAGCTATCCTTCCTTTCTTTAATTACTCCTTCTTCTGTGACAATCATTTATACTACAATACTTAGCATTTAATTAAGAAAATACATTGTAATATTACATCAATATATAAAAATTCCTGAAAATACTTCCTGTATGATTTTTCATTTTCTGATTAGAGGCCCTTTCCTAGATTCATACATAATGTAATTGGGGCAGTAGAGTGAACTAAACAATGTAAAGCAACTACAGCCTTGTTGTTTTAGAATAATTCTAATGATTCAGTTCTCACACACATAATTTTAAAAAAATCAGAATTGTGGTATAATAGATAATATCTCCCAATAATATCATTTAAACTTAGGTATAGCCATTAAATAAATTTAATGTTACTGGCCAAGAACAACCTTCCTTTGACATGCCTGTGTTTTTAATATTAGCCCTTCAATGAAATATTTAGCATGATTTTTGCAAAGAGAAAATAAAATGGGATAATTACTATAAAATTAATATAGCATTTATATTTTTCAAGTTCTGATTGCAGTTTAAAACATTATTTGGAGAACTTTGATGAAGATATGTTAACATAAATATTTACAGGCTAGGGAGGAAACAGTTAGGGAACTCTGTAACTTGCTCCCTTTCTCCTCAAGGATGTCTAAGGTGCTTATGACTCTACCAGACCACCTTCTAAACCAGGCTTCAGTAAACTGTATCTGTAAGGGGTCAGATAGTAAATATTCCAGGCTTTAAATTGTGATCAAGTATATCTGTCACAATTATGCAACTATGATATTGTGGGGAGTAAGCAGCCACTGAAAATATTGAATGGAAGTGGCTGTATTCCAACAAAATGTTAATTTTGGACATTGAAATGTGAATTTTATGATATAAGTTTCAGATGTACCAAATAATTATTCCTCATTTGATTTTTTGCCAACAATTTTAAAATATTAAAAAATATATTTTTAGCTCATGAGCCATACAAAAGCGATGGTAGACTGGATTTGTCTCAAGGGACATATTAACCTCTGTTCTAAATCATAGGGGATGTTAGAGCTTATATATTTAGTTATTAAGTTCTTTTTTAGAATTAAGGATGTACTAAGTTAGTATCTAAAAATGCCTTGACTGGGATCGATGTGGTCTGCTAAATTGCTTACTTTTAGTAAGTATGTATTTATAAACTACAGGTGCAGCGAAGAGTGAACATTAGCCACATAGATACTCTCAAGATCCCAAACCTATATTCACTGGTGGATTCCCTGGGCTAATTTCAACTATGGATGTTTACCACTCATGTCACACCAAACTCCAAAAAAAGAAAAAGGAATACCAGGAAGCACCACCTGATGGATTTGGGGACACTTGTATATGAATGCCAAGTATATGCAAGGCTATGTCTTGTTTCTTGTTTGTATATTTGGCTAATTATTAGTAAAAAGTGAAGGCTGTGAAAGACCTATAATTTATATAAACTTGTCTTGACAATAGAACCCTTTTTGGTAGGGCAAATGTCTACTTAATTATAGAATACCTAAGAAGGTATGTATGACATTTTTAATTAGCAGATGGATTTGACAATTAAGTGAATAAAATGAATGCATGTTTCAAGAGTCTCTTTAAGTTTCAATTGGTATATTTTTAAATAATGTAAATATATAAATAGCATTTGACCTGACATATGCTGAAAATACATTTTATAAATTCATGTAGTCCAAGATGATATAATTTGAGAGGGTAATGTGATATGAATGGAAAATTCTTCTACTCATCCAATGAGTTAACAGGTTAAAAATATTCCAATTTTTATGATTTTCAGAGTTGGCTATGTCACTCCAATTAAACATATCATTTACAGCTGAAAATCTCTTTTTTTCATAAGTATTTAAATAACCAAAGAAGAAAAAATGTGCAAAAAATGAGAAGACTTCGAAGTTCACTATTTCTCACATGTAACAGCCAGATGTTAACAAAAAAGGTTAATAAACTTTAAGAGAATTTAGTTTAGCTCTTTTAGACATTTGATTAAAAGTCCCAATTACAGTTTACAGATGTATATAAGCAATACTTTTAAAAAGTTCTCTAGAGCAAATTGAAATAGATTTCATATATCATTAGTGTATTTTCTCCTCAAAATGGTCAATTACTATATCACATCCTTTGGGCATTTAATGTGTTATTCTCTGATATATCAACATTCATAAACAACCACATTTTGGTAGATAAAATAAATAAAATTTAGATAGAGATTTAATGAGCTTTCAAAAAGAACACAAATTTTAAAATCTTTAGAGGAAAATATTGACTAAAACAAAGCACTCATTTCTCCTGTGTAAGTCATTCTATATAAGACCTTGTTTACTGACAAATAATAAAGTTCAAGACTCCATTAGTCACACATATTTGAAATTGAAGACAGTTAATCTCACTGTATGTTCAGTAACCACCTGGGTAAATCTTTTATTTTTTCAGGATTATACATAATACCCTATTATTATATGCTGCATCATTTTGATAAGGTGGTGGCTATTATACACTGCACTAGCTCTATGCACTGCCCAAACTATAATATTTCCCCCTTTCTACGGTTGTTTTATCTTTGTTTTTATAGATTATAAATACCTTGATGGAAGATATCTTATCTTTTATATATTGTCACATCAGTTGCAGATATGAACGAAATCAATTCAACTCAATGAATATCTCTACTAAAATTTTTCATTTAAATGGTCATTTGCATCTATTTTAGGGGGCTGGAGTTGGAAGCAATTCAAGGATTTACTGCTTACAGAGTTGTCATCACAAGTACATTAACCAAAATTTCGTTGATTGGGAAAAATTTGTAAACTTGTTAATGTTATTGATGAAAATATCTCAACAGAAGAGACACTCAAATATGTACCACTAATTTCAGTAAGACCTTGAAAGACCACTTCATCACTTTCCCATTATAGTGCAGAAAAAATATTTTACCCCAATTTCTTTCAATTTATTTTCAGGGCTTTTTTTAGGATAAATAAAATAATGTTGTCAATTTAGTTGCAGTCACATCAATGAAAGCCTTTACACAAATTTATTTTAAAATGTTATTTAAATAAACTAAAGTTGCTGGAATCATCAATAGATTATTACTGAGATAACAAAAACTGATGTAGAGCAAAATGGAATAATGTGTTTGTACATTACCTAGAAGGTGACAAATCTCAAATATTAAGCATTAAATTTTGTTGCTTGATCCACATAGGTGGGAAGTTGATTAGGATTATTAATATAATCTTATACAATTCATATTGAGAAAATGCTACATAGCAAGACACTCATGATGTGCTCATGAAATAGCTTCATAAAATTCATACAATGTATTAAAATGTATTAGCATAAAGCAGAAGTTATTAAGTAATGAAAATTATGTAGATACCAAGGTTCTTTTCCTAATTACCAAAAAGCACTGAAGAAGACACTTACACTTGTGTGAAAAACTTCAACCTAATCTTCTTACAGTTTGCTTCTATAATTTAGGTTCACTTGAATATAATATCCTATCATACAATTCAATTTTCCCTTACAGATACTTCTTAAATGATTACGTATTTAGAAGAAGTATGTGTGTAGAAATATCTACTTGGGAAATTAAACTATAATGAGTTCAAATTATCTAAATTAAAATACCATTTTTACTTCAATTTCTGAAACTTGGAATGAACACAAGAGCCACTTTTATAAATGCTCCTGAAACCATCTTCATATTTTAATAATTTAGCCTTTTCCTTAATCTCTAGGAAGGCAGAGGCCATTAAAATAAGACCAAAGAGTATGACTTCCAGATCTATTTGTAGTAGAAACTATGAAAATAGTGATCAGGTGCAAAGACTATAACTTACCAAAAATCCTGTCCTTGGTTATTAGGAAACAAATCACTCAGACTGAAATAGGCAATCAAGCAGGGTTTTCAGAAGTAATATGGCTTAGTAGTTACTTCTTGCAAGAAAAGGGTCTGTTTTAACAAATCACTAAATGCTCAAGCCACACATATCTACATCAGTTGGAAGCTAGTGTGATATGTTTCCCCTTGTAAAAATTCTCCCCCAATTTAAGACACGTTTCAGAACAGTTCATGATTTTATTTGATTATTAATAAGTATAGTATAATCAGATAATAATAATAATAATAATAATAATATAATAATAATAATAATAGATTCATTTTGTCACTGGTTACTCTTTCAATTAGGTTTTTTGGCTCTCAAAAATAATAATTATTTTATGAACTAAGCTAGGTTACAAAGATATCTCTGCAGTCCAAGTGGAGAAAAATATAAAATTTAAATGAATTGATATTGTTTATGTAAAATACCTATCATAGCACTGGGGAAATATTGTTCAATAAACAATTTCCCACTGCACCCTCTCCCATAAAGAAAAAAAGAAGAAAGTGAAATAAAATTCTTCAGGAAGAGTCCATAGTTGGTTCCACTGCTATTGTTTAAAATTTAAAAGCATAGGAACTTGAAGCAATTTTAAAACTACACTAGACAAATTTAAATGAGTCCCTTTTTTCTTTTAAACTTTAGTGAAGCACTATTCCAACATAATTGTCACCTTTGGCCCTTTCTTGGCATCAGTCTAGAAAACAAAATATTTATACAAAATAGTTACTGGCTTCCACACCAAATAGATACAGTTGTCTTGGGCAATATAAAATAAATATATGCATTAACCATATAACATTTCAACTTAAATGAACAACCCTTTTACTCTAAAATCCTGAATGTACTTTGCCAAAAATGATGCTAAATATGAATAATGTGAGTTTTTTTTGTTTTTTTCAAAATAGGTTAGGTTAGGATCTGAAAATCTGAAAGATGATGTGGATTTGATGAAACAATTAGCTCTCATATTAGGTAAATAGGAAATTGCTAAGGGTTTAGAGAAAGTTTGGAAATAAAATTTATAAATCCTTTTGTATTTTACCTGGACATATCTAAGTGTTATATGTATTAAAAGGCACATATTCTACCATATTCCTTTTTCCATCTGACTATGCCTACAGGGCACAGCACAGGCAGACAATCTGAGCAAAGTGCCTTGAATGTTGGTTGCCAGGAACACATGAGGCAGCAGCAGAAGTCCCAGAGCCAGATACCATTTCCATCTTCTGGAGCACATGTTCCAGAACTTCCCAGGAACTCTGGAGACAGTCCAGATCCAGGCTAGAAAGGGACTGAGGCCTCTCTTGAATTCACAGCTTGAGGTTAGAGAAAAAGACCCAGCGATTCATGGACGGGTGGGGCCTGGGGACTAGAATCAGGAAGCCCCATAGGTTTGGGTTTTTTTTTGGGGGGGGGGTGGGGGGAGCACTGAAGGAGAAATGATAAAATGGCTAACTAATTCTTGGATTTTAGAACAATCAGCAAAGCTGACTGACCAGACACTGCTCCTCAGGCCCATTTTTAAAGCTAAAGTTGTTGATTCCCCTGTTTGTTTCACCTTACTCTGGCAACTGAAATTTAAAATCATGTTTGGATTCTGAGACATTCCCGCAGGAAGGGAGTCACGGGACGATGATCTCAGGAGAATGACCAGACCCTCCGAAGTCCTTCCTGGCACCTGATGAGTCTGATCAGATAAAGAAGGTCGCGGGCTGATGACCCTCCAGGCCACTGGATGGTCTCATGATGCCCAAGAGACTCGCCGAGATTCGGAAGGAAGCTTCAGCAGATACCCGTTTTATGCCCCAATTTGTTCACTGTATAATCACTAAGCCCCAACCCTAAGATGGGTTCACAGTTTTGAAGGCACAAGCCTGCTGTGAGTCCCCTTTGTCCGGCAAAGCAATAAAGCTGACTCTTTTCTTCTAAATTCTAAAAAAAATAAAATAAAATAAAAAATAAAGCCACATATTCTAAAGAAAAATAATCTGATAATCTGGAGAGCTCCTCTGGGAATAAAGATCGTTGACTATTGATGGAGGAGAGACGTGTATAAAGAGAAAGAAAGAAAGGCAGCTCTTGAATTTTGTACTTCAATTACCAACCCTATTCTATCAAGTATTTGAGACACATACCAGAATTATATGTCTGGAATCGCTGTTAAAAGTTATTCTATTATAATTGACCATTACAACCATGGACCCATGAAGCAAGAAAAATCTTGAGGGATGAAAACTGTATCTCAAATTTATATAAGAATTTGTAGTTTAAAAAGTATTTTCACAAATACTAACTTATTGAGTCTTCACAGAAGTTGGAAGAGCAAATATGCAGAGGGATATTACTTGGCTTGAACTGTAAATCTTGAAAGTTCATATGAATATCCCAATTACTGAAATAATGCAGGCTACTGTCCTTGTCTGGTCTGCAGAGCATCCCTCAAAAAGATCCAAATGACTATTTTGTGAGAGGGAAGAGAAGTTACACCATTTACCTCTATATGCAAAGGAAGTTGGCTTTCAAAATGAGAGGGTCTCTACCTTCCTCAGCGTATATTTTTTCAGAAACGTTGAAATGAAAAAAATTATTAGAAATATCTCTTTTTGGAAACACTGCAGCAATTAATCCCAAAGCAGACAGAATACAAAATTATTTTGCTTCACTTTATATTTTAGAAAGACACGTCAATAATACATCGTGCATGTCAACTGCCAATGGCTGGGGAAAGCACACACCAAACCTTCTTGTCATTGGTGAGGGAACCACAAAGTCAGAGTAGCTATCTGAGCACTACATTTGGCTCTGTCACAATCATGGCTCTAGGCTGATTTTATGATTCTCTTTTGCTGTCCCTTCAAGCATTATGCCATTTTTTTCAAGTATCACAACTATGTTTGTTAGTGAGCCAGCTCTAGGATGTATATGCCTGAGCTGGCATGGGGAGCAGAGGCAACTGAAGTTGCAGAAGAAATTCTATAGATTATTAAATTTCACGAGACAGAAGCAGATTTAGAAACAGAAAATGATTAAATATAAATGGTGTTCAATTCCTGGGCTAAGAACAAATCTCCTATTTTGTAGTGAGTGCATCATTTTGTGAAAATAGTGATTATATCCTTGTTCTCTGACCAACTCTATTTCCCCTAGCTAGTCCTATACATCCCACACCTAAAAACACCTGCTGCAGAATTAAATTACTGAAGTAATGAGCAACCACTTATTTAGAGGTGGAATTGCTAATTCTTAAAAGATCCAGAAAAAAACCCCCAGAAATTCTATTGGCATTTTCCTTAAATACAAAAGAATATTTATAAACCAAGATAAGGAATAAATAAAACTCTGCTTATTTTTTAGGGCCCATATTTTTATAAGGCTCCAAAACTTGTCCCTTGTTTGTTCTGGGAATCCCGAATGGACGTCTCATATGTAACCCAAAAGCCACTTTAGGTTTTCTTGCTCTTCCTTCCTTATTCCAGCTTCCATCAAAGGGACAGTTAGAGAAAAGACAACACACCTTTCCCTTGAGGTTGTGTGTAGTGTAGGGAAATTTTAATGTAAATCTGAACTATGTAGCAGAAACAGTGTGTGAAAAACATACCAATGTGCAAAATTTGAAATAGAACTAAACAAGGGAAAAATCCCACAGACAATGTCATATTAGAGATTCAATTTATTTTTGTTTAGTCTTGTAATATCGGATATGGAAGGAGTTTTCTTCTCTCTTCATATACTAAATGTCTATAGATGGACAACTTCTCATAAAAATCTCATGAAATACTTTCCTCAGGGGTCTTCCTATTCATGACTTTGTAAGTGTGCTTCTTCCAGTGTTCTACCTGTATACAGTAAACATTCTAATTGTGTCTTCTGAGCATCAGGAGAAAGCTTAATCTAGGGAATAAAACAGTTCTTTCTATGCTTAAGGAAGAATTGATGGTTGATCTCTCCCAGACAAAAATAAGACTGTTAAAGGCACTTACGTGGGTAGTTTTTGCTATTTGCCAGGCACCATGCTAATCACTTGCATATGTTATGTTTTTTAATATTCACAATCCCCTGCAGGATGAGGATATTCTTATCATCTTGCTTTCATGAAAGATGAAGTGAAGATTAGAGATCTTAAACAACTTGCCTTAAAAGCTGCATTCTGAACCCAAACTGTCCAAAGACCTTTTTATTCTAACATCCAACGTTTTTGGATATGGTTGCTCCCTATCAAGTGTGACGGGGTGAAGGGGTGAGTGGGGTTCAACCCCAGGATCTATTTCTCTTGCAACCACTTGTGCCTGGTATAGGAGTAACAACTGCTTCAAGAAGGGGCACTGTTTTCCTAACTCACAAAGACTGTACAGGCTGGTGGATTTCCTGATAAGATGCTACTTCCACTAATCTAAAAAGGATTCCTACTCCACCCATTATGAAAACAGAAACTTAAACTACAATTTACTCCAAGACTCAAATGGATTTGCCATATTATATCGTTATCTAAAAGTATTATCAATTTAGGAATTTATAAAGATTGACTAAATCTCCAGAATGAGAACTGTATTTCATTAAACATTGAATTCAGAGATAATGCATGTACAAGAATTTGCAAATAAAGTTGTTCAGTCTTTCCTAAAGCAATACATTCCCTACAAAGTTAACAGTTCCAAAGTATCTAAGAGCCTGGTGTTCACTTAAAGGACCACTGGTTGGGGTGTGTGCATGGAGAGGGAACAGAGGGATGAACTGCCCCAGTGGCTCGTAGGCTGAGAGGACTGAATGTTCAATGGTGTACTTATGAAGCACATTAACTTCTTGGCAAGAGCTGTTGCTGCACATGTGGGTGGTCCATTGCTGAATATGAATGTGCTGAATATCACTTAGGCAGGGAACAAGAGGTGTTCAAGTGAGTTGGAGAGGAGCCCAGAAGGTATGCTGTTTATCTTCTAGGAACATTTATTTTCTCCAAAACATATAACTTGAATTAATAAAGTGGATTTCGATGTGAGTTAAGGCAACCAGTTATGGAATCTGAACCACTGTGACTCCCTGAGAATAACCAAAAGATCTGTGAATGTGACTCCTGGTGCAAGACAAAGATTAGAGCACAAATAACTGTTCTTATCATATTACCAAGAAGCACTGGTCTGGATCTGACTCCAAAGCAGGTACCTGCCTACAGTTCGCTGCTGAGGCTACTAGTGACTCACTTTCATGAGCCCTTTAGAAAAAGACCAAGTGCAGTAAAATGATGGAGGGTGATTTCTTAAGTAATGCTCACGTAAGTAATGTAAAATTATAGGACTTCGGTTATATTCTATGGTCTGACATTTGAAAAGATTTAAAAAAAAAAGAAAACCTCTATTGACTTTCTCAGCTTATGGCTACAGCACAAAATACCCTTCAAGAAAAGACCATGGATCAGGCTGTGGGCAATCATCTGAGGACTTTCTCACCTGACCACTTCAAGTCTGGTTTCTGGCATGCCTCTGGAACAAGTTTTGCACTGCTCTCATCCATTAATCATCCCTTCAGGGTAATGGACAAAGGCCAGGACACTTGGAGGTTTGGGAGATGGTTTTGATGCTACTGAACTAAAATCCTTTGATTTTTTCACAGATTGGTTTTCTTACCTACCGCTTAATATCTACTGAAAAAAAAATCCAGCCATTCTAAGCACTAAACAGAGTCTTAAGAAGAGAAATACTGAACATATAATATTCATATAAATGTGTATGCATTTCTACATTCAGGTTTCTTTATTCTTTTCTGGTGTCAGTGAATATTATGAAGATTCTTTTCTCTCAGGGGAAACTATTTGTGATTTCAAACTTTTTCTTATCCTTTACAAACTGGATCTAATGCCTGCCCAAAATAATATAAGGAAGCTGTGAGAAATAGTTTTGGAATCCTGTATTCTACCCTGTTATGCTGATATCTCTGTCTTCCCCTTATTCCACACAGCAGTGATAGTCACACTTATAAAATGGTAATCCTCCAAAACCTGATTCATATCTCTCTGATTTAACACATGACTTTTGTTACCAACATATTGGGTCACTCAATATTCTTAATGTAGCAGTCACTGTCTCTTAAAGTAAGAGATATAGTTGGGAAGAGAATGGTAGTGGTTATCTTGGGGAGGGGAAATACTGTGAAGACAACCAGTTTACAACTCCTAAAGATCTCTAAAAGCAATTTAGAGGTTGGGGGGGAAAGGAACAAAGTATTCTTGAGGAACAATAAAAAATTTTTAAAAAGTAACACAATATGGATTAGAAAAAATATATACATGGTAACATTAAATAGAACAAATGTCATTCATATTATGAAACACCTCCTATTCCCAACCTTACTTTATTTGGCAAATACCATTCATTTTTTGGTAATACTTTATTGAAGTATAATTTACATATAATGAAATGCACACATTTTAAGTGCAGATTTTGTTGATCCTTGAGAAATATACATTACTATATAATCAACACCTCAATCAAGATATAGGAGATTTCCAGCACTGCAGAAAGCTACCTCCTATTCCTTTGTGATCAATCATTGCCACTTTCAGCTCCAGCCAAAGAATATAGTTGCTATTACTAAAGATTAGTTTTGTGTGTTGAGAAAAGTCATATAAATGGAATCATAAAGTCTGCAGTTGTGTTTACTCAATATATTGTTTTTAAAATCCATCCATTCATGTATTGTGTGTATTCGTAATTCTCTCCATTTTTATAACTGAGTAAAATTCCATTTCATGAGTAGATTAGATCACAAGTTGTTTATCCATTAACCTATTGATGGGTATTTGTGTTGCTTCTAGTTAGACACGATTACACATAAAGCTGCTGTTAGAGTTTGTGTATAAATCTTTGTATAGACATATGCTTTAATTTCTGTTAAGAGTAATCATCTTGGAGTGGAAGTGATTGATCACAGGGTAAGTGTATACTTAAGTTAATGAGAGACTGACAAGCTATTTTGAAAACAGAAATCCCATTTTACATTTCCAGCAATAATGTGTGGTCATTTCATCGACTCTATATCCTCACCTACAGTTGTTAGTCTTTTTAACTTTAGTCATTACAAGGTGTGTATCTCATTGTGGTTTAAATTTCATTTATCTGATGACAAATGATGCCTACCAGTTTTTATATGAACATTGGTCAACTGTATGCTCTTTCATGCAATGTATACTCAAGTCTTTTGCCAATTTTTAATTGGACTGTCTTGTTATTGAGTTTTTAGAATTATTTATATACTCTGGATACAAACCTTTTATCACATACATCTATTTCAAATACTTTCTTCCAGTTTGTGCTTTGCCTTTTCCTTTTTTAATGATGTCTTTCAAAGAGCAGAAAGATTGTAGTTTTTTTTTTGTATTATTTTTTAAAGAGTGGTGATGCTTTTGTTTACTAAGAAATTTTTGCCCATTCCAAATTTGCATAATTTTCTCCTGAGTTTTGTCTAGAATTTTATAGTTGTAGCTTTTTCTATTTACATCTAAAACCAATTTTAAATTAATCTTGTGGGTAGTGTGAAGTATTGTTTCAGGTTTAAGTTTTAATATGAATATCCAATTGTTCTAGTACAATTTATTCAGAAGACTATCATTTCCTAGTGGATTATGCTGGTGACTCTGAAAAACTCAGCTGACCACATGAGTCATATATGTTACCACAGAGGTCTATTCCTGATTCTTTATCCTGTCTCATTGATTCATGTGCTTATATTTACACAAAAACCAAACTACCTTGATTACTGTGGCTTTATACTGAGCCTTGAAATCGGGTAGTGTGAGTCTTCTAACTTTGTTCTTTTCCCCCTTCAACATAGGTATAGCTATTGTTAAACCTTACCTTTCCAAATAATACCTGAAGTAAGCTTTTCAATTTCTACAGAAAAAAAAAAAAGAAAAAAAAACAACATGCTCAGAATTTTGTTAGGATTGGAGGGAATCTATAGATCAATTTGGAGAGAGTAAGTATGAAAACAACATTGATTCTTCTAAAACATGAACATGGTATATTTCTTCATTTATTTACAGGTCTTGTTTCATTTTCCTCAGCATTTAAAAAATATTTTTCAGTGTATACCTTGTGCATATTTTATTAAATTTATTCACATTTTGATGTCACTGGAAATGGTATTTTTTTACATTTCAATTTCAAATCTTTGTACCCATTATGCAAAAATATGACTATTTTTACACACTAATTTTGTATCCTATGCTTTTGCTAAAACATCTCATTAATTCAAGTATACTTTCCTTTAGATACTTTAGGATTGTCTAGAAAAACAATATGATCTGTGGATAGAAGTAGCTTTATATCTTCCTTTCTGATTTTTTATTCATGTTTTTAAATTTTCTTATGCTATTATGGCAGTAAGGACTTGCAGTACAATCTTTGTGATGGATGACAGTGGGTATTTTTGTCTTGCTCCCAATCATAGAAGGAAAATGTTTGATCAGCATACTATCTCGGTGAATATTTCCTGTGCATGTGAAATGATGAGTAGTTTACAACTTTGGGCTTAATAATCTATAAATATAAATTAATTTAATTCACTTATAGTATAGTTCAGATCTTCTAAAACATTAGTGATTTTCTGGGTACATATTCTATCAATTGTTCATAGATGGGTGTTAAAACCTTTAGTATAGTTATGGAATAGCCTATTCCTCCTGGCAATTTTTAAACGAATTTTGAAGTTCTCTTATTAGGTGCTCACATATTTAGAGTTGTATATCTTCCCTATAAATTCCTCTTTTATTATTATTAAGTGTCCCTCTTTAACTCTTAAAATTTTTGTGTCTTTAAGTCTACTTTGTCTAGTAATAATACACTCATGTCACCCTTCTTATGTCTGCTGTTTGCATGTTTCGTATTCCTTCATCCTTTTGCTTCAAGCTTTTTTGTATTTAACATTGTGTTTCTTGTAGACAGTAGTGTGTGTACCTTGTAGGTAACTTTTTTTTTTAATCCAGCCCTATGATTTCTGACAACTGGAGTGTTAAGTTTGTTTATATTTCCTGTAATTATTGATATAATCAGGCTAAAGTTTACCATTTGCTTGTTACTTACATTGCCCATTCAATGTTTTGTTGTTGTTGTTGTTCATCTGTTGTTTTTTCCTATAATATTTTGAGTAAATTCAAATATATCTTAGTTTCTTTGATGCATCACTTAAAAAAAACCTTTTAGAACTTTCTGTATGGCAAAAACTATGCAACTTTAACTAATTGATTCTATTTAGAGGCAATATTGTACCACTTAATATATCATACATCACATTCCATGCTTCTCTAGGGTCCCAGTTCACTTCTCAGTTCCCATCTCACAAATGTTATAAATCTACAACAACATAATTCAAATTAATCTCATCATTTGTGCTACTGTAATATTTTAGTTCAAAATAAGTTATAAACCCTAACTTATAATGTTATTATTTTCACTTCAGTCCAAGGATTGGCAGACTTTTCCTCAAAGGGCTAGATAGTAAATATTTTAGGCTTATGAGCCATATGGCTCCTGTTACAACTACTCACCTCTCCTGTTGTGGCATGAAAGTAGCCACAGACAATGCATAAGCAAATGGAGAAAGCTATGTTCCAATTAACCTTCATTTGCAGAAACAGTTGGCTGGTCCCCAAGCTGTAATTTGCTGTCCATTGTTTGTACAGCCATTTATTAGGGATATTATAAGGAAAAAAACATAGTTTTTTTTTTTTTATCTTTACCCATCTTTTTACTGGATCTGATCATATTCATTTCATTATGTTCCCAGTTTTATTGAGATATAATTGGCATACAAAATACTGGATGTAACTAATGTATACCACTTGGTAAATTTAGACATAAGTATCTATTGTGTTACCATCCCTACAATCCAGGTAATAAATGTATCCATCACCTCTGAAATTTTCCTTGTGTTCGTGTTTGTGTTCATGTGTGTGTGTGTGTGTGTGTGTGTGTGAGAGAGAGAAATAACTCATTCATATATGATCAACTTATCTTCATCAATGATACTAATAATGCATAATGGGGAAAGACAGTCCCTTCAAAAAATGATGGTGAGGGGGTAAGGGTATAGCTCAAATGGCAGAGCACATGCTTATTATGCATGAGGTCCTGGGTTCAATCCCCAGTACCTCCTCTAAAAATAAAATAAATAAACCTAATTACCTACTCTAACAACAACAAAATAAGATGGTAAGAAATCTAGATATTCACATCAAAAAGAATGAAATTGGACTGATGTCTTTCATTATATGCAAAATTTTACTCATAATGGGTAAAGATTTGGACACAAGATGTGAAAACATAATATTCAAGGAAGAAAACATTAAAGATTATTTCTTTTTATTGATCTTGATTTCTATTGATAACCTTTCCCTTTAGGATGAAGAGTATTCTTTGGCATATTTTGAAGTGCAGTTTTACTGACTACTAATTCACCAGCTTTCATTTTCTAGGAAAACATATTTATTTGACTCTATTTTTAAAGTATATTTTCACTGTATATAAAATTACAGACTGACAGTATTTTAAAGATATTTGAAGATTTTAAAATGTTGTTTCATTGTCTTCTAGTCCACATTGTTTCTAATGAGAAGTTAACTGTCATTCACGCAGATCATCAAAATATCATTTTTATTCTGGCTGTTTTAAAAATTTTCTCTCTCCGTTTTTTTGCAATTGGATTATGATGTGCCTAGATATGATTTTATTATATCTTTTTCTGGCTTTGTGTTCCATGATATGCTTGGATTTGTGGGTTTGAATATCTTTTTTTTTTTTTTTTTGGATCTCATTCTCTTCTGGAACTTCTGGAACACCAATTGCATTACTTTAGAGCTTTTTTTTTTAATCATCCCCCACATCCTTATGCTTCTTTTGTTTAGTCTTCACTTTTTTTTTTTTAATCTATCAGATTGTATCAGCCCTTTCAGTTTGTCTTAGTTACACTGACCCTTCTACCTTTTCCAATATACCGTTAATTTCATCCAGGTAATTTTTCATTTCAGTGTTGTACAGTTTTAGTTATGGAATTTGCATCTGGTTCTTTTTTAGAGGATTTTTTGCCCTCTGCTGATATTTCTTATCCATTTGATCACAAATCCTGTATTTATCTTAAATCTTTGAACATATTTTCCTTTAATACTTAGAAATTATTATTTACTGAACAGTATTAGTAATAGTCATTATTATTACTCTATTATTACATTGTAATATATAATATATATTATATAACATATTGTAGATAAATGGATTATGCTTTCTTCCTCTAAAAAGGGTTGATCTTTATTCTAGTAGAACTGCTGATCACCTTACACTTCTGTATGCTATCTTTTCATATTTTATTAGGTGAGATGTATGGATACCCTCGAGTGTTGCTCTTCCAATTTGGTGGAACTCTACTTCCAAATTCTGCCTCTCCAAGACTCTTATCAGGGCTTGGTGTTAACCTTTGTTAGGAAGTGTCTAGAAAAACCCTTTACTCTCAATCATGGCTCTTATTCCTAAGGCTTAATCATTCTGGTATCTTAGAAGGATGTTTGGAATGTTAAGAAGGTATATCCTATCTTCCTGAGCAGAAAATTCTAGCTGTCTCCAGCACTGTTTGAATTCTGCTGTCACTCTTCTGCTATGAACCTGAAATAGCAGAAAATGCTAAGCCTCAAATAGTTTCCCCTTATCTATGCAGCCCAATCCTCAGGTAAGAACTAGAATGGGATCAACACAAACTCCTATGACCCTTCCTCTAATTAGTCCTTTCTGCACCAGTGCCTTGTCCTATAGACAGTCCCTTGTACTGCCTCAAACGTTAATATATATTCCTCAGTTCACTCTGAAGTTTATACTCTGCTTGGACCCCAGCTTGCTACGCTCATATGTGGCAAATATCTTCAGACAGAAGGTCAGACTGTTAATTGGGCTCACCCCACGAGTTTCCCTTCTCACAGGAATTGCAGTTTTATGTGATTTTCCATTCCTTGAAAACTGTCACCTCACAGAGTTTGTCTAATTTTATGGCTGTAAATAGTAGAAAGGTTTCTTCCATTCATTTTTACCAGATAACTTTCAAGAGTTTAGCAAAGCTAAATCACAATATTCAATGGCTTTTAAAAGTATGAATTTTTAAAGACATGGATTGTACAGTATGTGTATTTTAAATAGTTCCCTATTCCTCCTATCTAGTGTAGAATAGACTATTTTGTCTTCCTTCTTTCATTATAGTTTTGTTCTTGATTTTGCATATTTTATTCCTGTTCCTGATTTTGTATATTTTATTATTTTATTTTGCCACACCCAAACAATTAATTATCTAGAAGAGCTCCATCTGGCTCGTGAGACTTTGCGTTCTGTGCTCCTTGCTGTAATTTGATACTGTGATCTCCGACACGTTATTGCATTTATTATTATGACAGCCTGTGCTCGTCTGCCTGGGCTGCCACAGCTAAGCACCATAACCTGGGTGGCTTAAACAATAGCAATTTATTTTCCCATAGTTCGGGAGGAAGTCCGAGGTCAGCGTGCCTGCATAGTCAGTTTCTGGTGAGAGCTCTCTTCCTGACTTGCACATAGCTGCCTTCTCAATGTGTTTTCACATGGCATGGGGAGCAAGAGAACAAGGTTTCTGCTGTCTCTTCTTACAGGGGTGCTAATCCCATCATGAGGATTCTGCCCTCCGGACCTCGTCTAAACCTAATCATCTCATGGTTTCCACCTCCCAACGCTATCGCATGGAGAGGTGGGGGTTCAACATATGAATTTTTGAGCAGAACAATTCAGTCCATGGCACAGGTCATCTCTAGCTTTGAATCTTGTACCCTGCTTCTGGTTGTACCTAGATGTTTAATTCTTTCTTCTCCTGTTTCTAAGATGTGGTCACCCTAAACTCAACTTTATTCCCTGGGTCCAACTATCAGTTACTCTTCCCTCCCTGTCTGTGGGCCAAATATTCTAACTTTGATGTTTAATTCTTTCAAATCTATTTTAATGTACTAAATTCAATTAATTTTCATCCTTACCACATTTTTTAGACCCTAAAAGAGCATTTACACTTGAACATTCTCTTTGGTCTACTACAGCACTAGTAACTATAGTATGTTATTCAGAAATTAGGATATCAAATGAGAACTATGATTTTCTTAGTTCATCTACATTTTAAACTCTCTGTAGTTAATGAAATATAAGTGCCTGAAATCTACTTCAAACTGAGCTTTTACATTGCAATGCTTTATGTTTAAGAGTCCGATAATAGATTTTTGGTAGCCTCACTGCTCTAAATACTTCTTTGGAGGAATCACATGATGACGAAAATGAGTAATGCAGAGAATTTAAGGAAGCATCAAACTTTTGTGTCTACAATGGAAATTTTCATTGAAATTTTGTGTTAAGTACAATATAAAATATAGGTAACTCATGAAATGTTTACTAGAAAAAATAAAAATTGTCTAACATATTGTATGAATTAGATCCAATATTAAAGTAAATATTTCAGTAAAATTTTTCCTAAGTGATAGTATAAACTTCTTCAATTAATATCTATATTTTTATTTCTACTTTTTCAGATTCACCTACATTTTATCTAGCTTAATTATCCCACCTACATTTTAGCTTGCTTAATTATCCAAAAATTCCTTTAGCACCACTATAAGAGTCACTGAGTTGTGTCAAAAAGAGCTTGAATTTACAATCAGAAGATAGACATTTTATTTTTGGTTTCCTTACTCTCTGCTAACTTATCTGTCAAAGAAGGGAGATACTACCTCTTCGACACACATAGAAGAACTGTTTCAGAGTAAAAGAATATAAGTGCAATCCCTTTGTACACTATTAATACTACACATTAAGAGTCGTTAGGACATACATTTCCTTCTCTATAGTTTTTAATATAACTGCAAATGCCATGAGCTGGCTGAAACATTGGCATTCATTAGTCAATGTGTTATCATCATAACTAAAATTCTAATAAGTATAACAGAATTCTGGCCTGAAAAATACTTGATTTGAGATTGAACTTTTTCACCTTTTAGAGTTATCCCAGGGAATTTTACTAGATATTATTTTTCCATCAGTTCACTTGCTCTTACCTCTGATACTTCTAATGATTTTTTCACAATCTTAATGCTATTCATGTTTAGTCACTCATAGCAAAGAAGAATCCAGCTGAATAGCACAAACATATGCATTGCCAGAGAATAAGATATATTTTCTATTTGGTTACTATATAGTTCAATCTGACTTTAGAAAACAAGAATAAAACATTTTTTATTTGGAGTCAAATTTGA
Organism: Camelus ferus; assembly: GCF_009834535.1. Classification (NCBI taxonomy): domain Eukaryota; kingdom Metazoa; phylum Chordata; class Mammalia; order Artiodactyla; family Camelidae; genus Camelus; species Camelus ferus. The sequence continues at coordinate 49,134,884 of NC_045701.1, forward strand.
ATTTGTTATTATTTCTTCTTTTTTGTTTTTTAGAACTAAGCAATGCTATAGTGGTCCAACATCCTGTCTCAGGCATATTACAGTTCACAGTCATTCTGAATTTCTCTGCATTCACTGGGTGATACCATGTACTCTCATAAAAATGCCTCACTCCTGCCTTATTTGTTCTCTAGGATCTATCTAATTTTGGTTATGTGTCTGATCTGCTGGTGCTGAACCTAGAGAAAAGAGTAGTTCCAAAATGTCCATCTGAATATTGTGATACATCAAAAGAAAAGTAGAGGATGCAAAATCCTAGCAGAAATATTTCCAAACCAGAGGTGAAAGCAACAGTGACAGGCCAGTTTTTGTGTGTGAAACCCTGCTTGCCACGTTTACTGAAAGGGATTAGACTACGAGGGGTTTCGTTACATACTGCCATGACAGAGCAGCTTCACGTGTAGGTTGTATGTAAAAAGCACTCTTACTGGCAGGAAATGCTGATACTTGCGGCAGACAGAACTGAAGGTAATTCCAAAAATTCCTACCTGTTTTTCATGTCTCTGTGTATAATTATCTCCCACTGAGGGAGGGAGAAAACTGTGATGGGATGTCATTTCAGAAACTAGATCATGTTATGTGAGATTCCATCTTAGCAGACTAGAGCTAGAGATTCTTCCTCTTGGTTTGACAAAGTAAGCAGCCACGTTGGAAGCCCACATAATGAGGGATTACAGGTGATCCCTAGCACCTGGAGACATCTTCTAAGACATAAGTGGCCCTCAGCCAACAACCAGCTTTCTATCATACAATCATAAGGACATTACATCTTCCATTAACCTTAATAAGCTTGGAAGTGATTCAACTTCCTATCTGAAGCTGAGCCTCCAGATAAGAACACCCCACAAACATTTGATTGCAGCTTTGTGACACCCAGAACAGAGGATCTAGCTAAGTCATGCCTGGACTCTCAACACACAGACATTGTAAGATAATAAATGTGCATTGTTTTAAGATACTAAGCTTGTAGTACTTGGTTATGCAGCAATCAGTAGCTAACATGGTACCTTCGATTCCATTGCTTATCAGTAAAATCTCTTAAGAGTCCATATTAAACCTATTCTTGCTTTTTAAAAAAAATTATTCTAAGACCTTAATGGCCATGGCTACTGAAAAGTGATTCTGATTATTAGTAATGGTAGCATTAAGTATTACAGAGATAAAACTACAGATCATAAATTTTCCTTGACAATCTCAATTTGATTTCTCTGCAATATTTTCAATAAAGGCAATTTAAAACACATATACAAGAAAGTGTGATTTAAACTTCCTGGAATAAAATCTATACCCATTGCTGTTATTGCAGGTACAACAACATGATTAAGTTGTCTCCAAGGAGATGCAATCAGAAAGGGTATCCAAAACTATTGGGCAGTATCCGTAAAATGAGGGAATATGTTGAAATGTAAAAGCAATGGCTGAAACTTAAGTAGCCGTTAGGGCTATAAGGTGTGCTATCTATTGATGATAGTTGAGTATTAAGATAGAAGAAACCCGAATCCCCGAGGACTTTTGTGAGGCCATTGTGTTAGTTCCTGAAGTAGTATTTCAAGGCTTTAACCTGAATAAAATAATTTTCTCTCTTGTTAAACCATGGTTGCTTGGAGTTACAGATACTTTTGGATGCTTAACAGATATTGGCATATACAATTAATTTATGAATCATAAAATCACATATTATCACAGCCTACACTTCTCTACTTGGTTGAAGAGCAAAGGTCAACATAATCCTGGTAAAGGCATACACAAAGGTCACCATAACTCTAGTAAAGGAATACACAAATGATTAGTATTTCAGAATAAAGTAACATGGGGACAAAGGCAGAGTCCTGAAATTGTGTAAGGATTTGGTGAATGGCAGCATAATTTACTTTGACTGGCGTTTAGAGTAACTGGTAGGATTGAAAGAGAGATGATGTTATATATTTTCTTTAGGATATTAATGAGTGGTTAGAAAATTCACAAAAATGAGTTTGCATATGACCTATAGGCCATGAAGAGCATCAACATTTCTCACTAAAAGTAAGGTATATTTTCTGGGAAAGTGAAGCCCAGCAGTATGGAAAACAGACTGAAAGGGGAAAGAGGTTGAAAATTCAGGTATCAGATATAATACAGACCAGTTATAATGTCCCAGATAAGAGAACATAATGCTAACAAGGCAATAGGGATAAAAACAAAATGATGGCTATGAGCACTTTGCAAATATTAAACTGACAAGACATGATACAAAAAGATTTTGGGGATAGACAGAAGTCAGTGGAAACAGTGGGTTACAGCAGCCCCACATCAGATGGTGGCTATGTAAAGATTCCAGCACATACCCTCGGCCTGTTACGGAAACGACAGGCCAGCCAAGAAACAAGCACCACTCGGAGGGCTGGAGTACTCAGATGTATTACACCGGCGGGCTCAGAGGGGATTCTGCTCCGAAGCTTGAGCACCTCCAAGACGTGCGCATGAGGCTTTATAGGGTAAAGTACAAGCTTAGGGTATTCGGCCAATAGGCATGGAACAGCTTTAGCAGCATCGTTATCACAAAAGTGGAGGCCGGGAGGCAGCAAACCAACATTCCAAAGCCAGATATATATCTTTGAAAATCCAGCTGGCTAGCAAAAAAACCACGAACAGCAAACCAACACTAATTAACTTAGATTTACAAGTTAGTCCAGCAGAACTCAGATCAGTATTCGGATACTTAGATTTGTGAGTTATCTTGTTAGCCCAGCCCAGACTCTCCTTCACATTCCTAGACTTGTGAGTTATCTTGTTAGACCAGCCTGGGTTTTCCTTTACAAGCCCTTGGATGCAAAAACAAAAGGCCGTCCTGCCCCTGGGGCCCCTAGATTATAGACATTCAGAGATTTTTACTTCCTGATAGGCAGGGTCAACACCCCTACTCAGCCTTGAAGCAGTTTCAGAAGACCTTCGCCTCTCTGCAACCCCATAAGAGTATGAGTAAAATCTCTGAGGGGGAAATGAGACAGGAAGAGGGCAGGGCACAGGCATTCAAGGAATGCTACAGCAGTTAACATCACCATGGTGAAAGATTCAATGCCCAGTAGGCCTAGAGGCTCAAGATGATGGGAGCTTTAACTTCTAGTAGGCCTTAAGCTTCATTGTATGCTTATTGTAATATGTTAGCATGATGAATAACATGCCTAAGGGGCCATGACAGTCCCAAGGCTAGCCACAAAAAGTCAAAGAGTGGGAAATAGCCAACTTCCTGGGAATCCCAGCCCTTTCCCCAAGCTAGTTAGACTGGTCTTTCCACTTATTAGCATGTGAAGCCACCAAGCCCATAAAAAGTGGCAACAGGGTGCCTCGAGAGGCCATCTCTCTCTGACGGCCCATTCTGTCTATGGAGTGTGTACCTACTTTTAATCTGAGAACCCAACCCCCACACCTCGTGGCCTTTCTCTTGCCTTTCAATGTATCTCTCTGAATAAAACAACCTTTACTCAAAAAAAAAAAAAAAAAAAAAAAAAGAAAAGAAAAGATTTGGGGGATTGGGTATTTATTCTGTTTCTGGTGTCTAATCTAGTACCTGGCAGTTATTAGATACACAGTAAATAATGGTTAAATATTTCCCAGATTGCAAAAAATTCATCAGTAAAGAGACAATAATGGTTGTTTCATGCTTGATTATAATTTGTAGTTATGCAATGAAACTTTTTATTGTATATATATCTGATGTTACCTGTTGAAAAAGACACTATTCCTTTAGTATTTTCACTTTAAAAGAATCTAAAATTGTCTTCATTGATTGAATTCTTAAATGATTTACAAGTCTTAAGTATATATACTGTGTATATATATAGTTTCCGGAAATTATAAGGGCATTCTACTTTTACTTCCTGGGCTGTTTAGGGAATACGGATCATCATTTTACTTTGCTCTTATTTTCTTGGATCTAAAACCTAGTGCAGTAAGAACCTGTGTATATATTGTTACATGACAGTTTCTACCTCATTTTATTCAAGCAACCAATCAAAAGAACTAAATAGAAAATTCTACTTTTTTCAAATTATTCATTTCCTCATCCAACTTTTTATTATGTCTTAATCTCCTGATACCCATAAACATTTCAACAGATATTTATGGTCAGAAACAAGTCTATTAAAGGAAAGAAATATGCTTATGGAATAACTTAGAACTAACATCGCAATCACTAAATCTTTGGGAATATCAATGAGAACAATTCAAAAGACACAGATAATTTAAAACTTTATAAATCAATGTTGCATTTTACTTCAGATAGCCTGGTTCTTCATGTTCAAGGAAGTAAAAGTGCATTCATCAAACCTGGGCACTTCAACTGAATCTGCCAACAGATTTTCTCTCATCTGTTTGCCTACGTAATCAAGACGCTGCAGACATCTTATTTCCACTTTCTTGTGGAATGGTTACAATATTTCAATGCCGCAGCATCCCTGGGGGTCTTTACCAACATAGAGTTTACACCAGCACAGGCGACAGATGCAGGAGGCGGTACAACCTCCCAGGTTGCTTTTCCTCTCACATGCTGTCCCTTGCAGCTGTAGCCTCCCTCAGGTTAGCTCTTCAGGAGGCAAAAGTAACCACTGCTTACAATTTTCCCGAGTTGTGAGAAGTTGCTGCGTCCATGGCTCAGGGGTTTAGCCTGCGCAGGGTAACAAAGCTGAGACCCTCCAGCAAAGCAGTTCTATTCAATGTGCAGCATTTTAAAGAAAGGAGTTTTTCAAACCACTGGGTTGTAATATGTGTTAATTATCTAAGGCTGCCATATCAAATTGCCACAAACTGGGTGGCTTAAAACAAAGAGTTTTATCCTCCTACAGCTCTGGAGCCTAGAAGTCTGATCCTGAAGTGTCAGTAGGGCCACACTTCCTACAAAAGTTCTGAAGAATAAGTTCCTTGCATTTTCCAGCTTCTCATGGTTCCTGGCTTTCTTTGGCTTGTGGCTACATCTCTGCCTCTGTTACTCATATTACTTCCTCCTCTCTCAAAATTCCCTCTGCCTTTCTTATGAGGATACACATTATTGCTTTTAGGGCCCACCTAGATGATCCAAGATAAGCTCTTTCTCCCCAAATCTTTAATTTAATGTTTTGCTACATAAAGTAATATTCACAGGTTCTGGGGATTAAGACATGGATTTATCTTTTGGGGGGACATTAGTCATCCACTTCATAATGTATTATTCATTTTCAATTTGAACCACTCTTTCACCCTCTCTCTAGTCACTTCTTTTTCCATTATAAAATAATTTTTGGTAAGTTTTCTTCCATTTAATCATTCATTCTTGGTCCATCCCTCAATCTATTCCATCATCCTAGATTTACTGGTTTTCTTTTCTGGATCAAGCTGTGTGCTAGGATCTAACCTTGCATGTTATTCGTTTATAATGTAAATGAATGAATGTGCCTAGACATTTTGAAGTATTTAAAAATATTTTTTCCAAAGTCAATATTGGAGCATCTTGAACCTGTGATAAAGTGAAATCCATCCTTTAATGTTGTGATCTGCTAAATGGCCCAGAACTATTTATTGATATAGAAATATTTATATCCCTGTATTTATACACACATACTTGGAATTTCACATTTACAAATGGGCATATTCTAATAAATTCATATGTCACATTTATTTTTAGAGCTTGCAAAAATTCTCTCATAGAAAAATATGATAAGTGGTGTTCGAGTTCCTGCCATAGTTCACAAGGGCTTAAACCACAAAAAAATTAGGCTTCACTGTAACAGTATTGCTAAATAAAATAAACAAAAGTACATAGTATTCTGTAGTATTGTAGTTAATATTCTTTAACATGGACAGTGCACTACAGGCTAGGCTGGTCACTGTTTCCATTATACCTTTGCTTACTTTCCTTTTTTTCCTTTCCAGGAGAATATTCTTATACCCTTTCTGTCTTCTCAGTAAATACAACCCTACTCTCCCACCTCCAAACCCCCAAGCACATCACAGACTCATGATATAAATGAAGAAAGCAGGTCTTAACTATTGAGCTTTCCTGGGAGCTAAAATGAATATAGACCCGAGGGCTCCAATGCTTTTTAGTTCAATTCTGTACATTTTGATGGGCAGTCAGATCAAGTCCACTTTCAGGTGACTAGTGACAGTCATGACAAGCAAGTTGGAAGAGTGTGCTTAAATTTGGTAGAACAGTTAGAACTATAAAAATTAAAATTTTCCTTAATTAACTTGGGTCTCAGGCAGTAAACAGAATTGTCTTCAAAGATCTGTTTTGTGGGCAAAGAATACATGCATAATGAATGCATGCATTCTTGCATATATTAGATTCCCTAGCTCTCCTCTGTGCAGCTTCAAAGGGTTCTGAATTGTGGGAAATTCATAAACAGTACAACTTCTGACATGTTTTAGTAGAAGAAGTAAAAGGCCTTTCAAAGCTTCTTCCAGACGTTTGATTCTATGGACTCAATGATTTCTTTATTTTCCTGAATTATACTGTCTTTGGAATTACATTTTCTTTTATCCTGTTCAAAACTGTATTAGATTGTATATGGAGATACTGAAACAATGAGGGGACCCGAAGATTGATAAATACACACTGGAAATAAATTGATGCCTGGGGTTCTTTCCTCTCCTTCTAGGGGGCAATCCACAACAGGTTTATTCCTCTCTGCAGCTGTTGAAATCCACTTATTACACCCCAAGGATTTGGAATGGGAGAATGGAGCTAGCGTTTCTTCTGATCTCAGCTTGTCTTCTAGTTCAAAAAATAGGATTTGGATCATATAATATAGAACAAATGAAAATCTTGCAGAGGGAGCATGGTTTAAACTAGTCAAAGTTAAAGTGTCAGCAAAGAAAGAATGTGTATAAGAACAAAAAGACTGAAGAACAGGGTGTAGTTAATTTTATGGAATATTTTTATTTTGGAGTGTTAATGAAAAAAGCAAGGTGCTTCACTTGTATCAATATGTGAAAAACACTTGTCTCTGAAGGATTCTTATTGCTTTGGCCTAATAATATATAAACAAGGAATGAAAGTACATCACAGCGCTTAAATTAACCCATAGTTTAATAGACTACATTCCCTTACCCTTGCAAATATTCCTAGGGATAAAAATTAGATCACCATGTAAGTAGTTTTCCTAGGGAGTTTTGATTTTTTTTTAATAGTTCACTTTAAGAATCAAAGTAGAAAAGCCTTAAATTCAACTGAAAGTTAATAACAGGGATTGCAAAACCAAGAGGTGGCAAGATCCAGCAGAGAGGATGTCTTCATATCCTTTGGTTAGTTAGTTATATTTTATCTACCTAATATTTCATTTCAGGAAGCAAAACCTTCTCAAGGCAATCCATATTAGAGAGCTCTCTTATGAGTAAGAACATATTAATAAGAATTTATATTACCAATGAGCAAGATTTAATTAAGTTGAAAACATTTTCATCATAAATTTTATAATTGCTTTCCATATAATATACAATGTCAGGTTTCTTCTTTTACAAGCATAAACAGTCTATTACAACTAACTTTATCTAGAACAAAATAATAATGAAGATGAGTATATCTTTTTAATGTATGCCTAAACCCTAGTTCAAAAATAACATAGATTTACTTTAGTATGTAGATGATAAAAATAGCTTAAATAAATACCTATGATTTAATAGATATTAATATTTATTTAAATACATTAAATAATGACATTAAAAAGTACTGGTCATTTTCTCTAATTAATTATATACTAGATACAATCTTATTGCTTTCCTTTTGAGTATTTGTGAACCTATGGTAAGTCAAGGATGAAATGGAGATTCATCACACATTAAGAGGTAATAAATAAACAAGAAAAAGAAAGAAAGCACTCTTTCTGCTATTAAGAAAACCAGAGCAGGTATTGGATCACAAGGGATTTTAGACTTGCAGAAGAAAATATGTATTAATATTTGCATTTTGATCTAAATAAAGCTGGTTAAGATTTGTCACTTTATTTCTGAAACGCTCAAAATAACCAATCTCATCACCAAGTCTACTTGAATTTACATAAACATCTAATTTCATAGGCACGTAAACTATCTTAACTACTAAAATAGACTTGCCTTGAAAATAAATGAGTAGACGCTCTAAATAGAGCAGTCAAGCTGTTCATAGTATGCTCCATGGAGCTGCAAAATGCTTTCATTCTTATATTGATATAAGCCTAAGCTTTCTTGATCTTAAAAAAGAAAAGGTAAATATTCAAAATATCTTACCTGTAACAAGAAAGCTGCATCTCCCTGCTCCAGCTTCATTTATGATGCTACAGTTATAAACCCCATAGTTTTCATTGGAAAGACTCTTCACCAGGTACTCTGTGTACTCTTGTGAGTCAAACTGGCCCATCCGTAATAATTTATTGCCCAAGCGCCACTCATAGGTCAGCACCCGTATTGGATAGGCTCTCAGGACCCTGCAGCTCATAGTGACACTTCGGTCTTGTCCTTGTCGGATTTCCAGAAACGCTGGTTCCACAGCAGGTGGATCTGTAGAAAGAGATATTAACATAGATAAAATATGTGGTTTGCAATAAGCCAGTGGCTACTCTTACCGTGAGGAGCTATTTTTAAGAACCCATCCAGGAGTATAAGAGGTGGGTGGAGAACATACTTAGGCCCTGGAATTTCAGCTTGGGTTGGGAAACGTGATTTCCTGAGTGTGGGCGGTGAAGGAGACTCATTGCTTTAACAAAGCATTTGCAGGTGAAACTAGCAAAGTTTATTTCTTCTTTCTAACTGCTTCCTCCCCGCCTCCCCCAAAATGTCATGAGCGTGTTTGGTTTATACTATCAACAATCAAATGATGTTCTGGGTATGAAAGCATAGTACCCATACTAGCATGACATTTTGAAGCAGTTCAAGTCAGTGCATTCATTCTAATTATCCCATATGAGGCTCAGTCCTTGGGCTTCTGGGTACCCACTACTTAATAAAATGGGCAACACAAGTATATAAACTTATTTTCTAAATTATTTGCTCTCAACATATTTGACTACAGGTCATAATTGTCATTTGTAAATCTTAAGCAACCTTTGCAAATTATACCACAGGTGGATATGGATTTCAATCTATTGCAATGGCTCATTTATCTGGCTTAATTATGATTTTTTTCCTATACAATTAAAACTTGTTACATTAGGGACCTAACCTTTATGGTTTTGATGGGAAGATTTCTAAAAAAGTGTTACATATTTTCTCATTATTAAGGGTAGGTAAAATACAGTCTTTTTCTTAATGATGACTCCCAATGGTCATAATAAATTACAGTTATTCCCTGGGCTCTAATAGCATGATTCATTTGATCAAGGAAACTGTGTGGAACCACTCAGGAAATTTTTGCTCTCAGAATTACTCAGCACAACACAATCACACCCTTCACTAGATGCATCCAGCACCCTCTTGAGTTGTGCAGTGTAAAAGTTGTAAAAGTCTACCTGGAAGCCCTTCCTTCAGGACACTAAAAGGTTTTAGGACTACCACACCAAATGAGCTGCCTGATATACTTTACATATTATTCTATTTACTTTCTATAGTATTGCCCTCCTTTCTCATGGCCAATCTGTTGACTGACCCTTCTTGCTTCTTTCAACAAATATGTTAAAGTTATCCTAAAATTCTAATTTTATTCATACATTTAATTTTAAGCCCTCTGTATGTAAGTGCTGAGAATAAAAAATAAATGAACAAGAAGAAAAATCCTGTCTGCATGTAGTTTTTGGTCTAACACAATAAATAGACATTTAAATAGCTAATTTACAAAACTGAAGTACAAAGAACAGTTCTAGGGCAGAAACTAAAGAAGTGAATAATACTCTGAATATTGGCCAGGCAAAAAAGATGATACTTGAGCTGTGTCTTCCAGAATATATAGCAAATGGTCAGGCAGGTAAGCCATAAGAGAGGACATTCCAGGGAGGAGAAGTAGGTGCAAAGGTAAGGAGGAGATAGTGAGGATAGGGTGTTCAGGGTAGTATAAGTGAATTACCATAACTGGTACACAAAACGTGCGTAAGAGCTGGGGAGGAAAAAGAGACGAAAAGCAGGGACTCTATCAAGGATCTTTGAATGTCATGTTATGAGGTATAATTTTATCCTGATGGTATTGAGGATCGTCTAAAAACTTTTAAATATAGGTTTTATATGATTAAACCAAACTTTTAGAAGGAATACTGTGACAGATAGGAGGAGCATGAACCTCAAAGAGAAGAAACCCAAAGAGAAGGCTTGAACTAAGGTAATGTCATGGGACCACAAATGATGCCTTAGACAATGAGGCAGATAATGGTGTCAGTGACAAAGACAGGGAAGAAAGGAGAGGTAGTTTGGAGTTTGGTGGACATGTGAAATTTGTGCACCTATTAATCACACAGTAGGGATACCTACTAAGAAAGTGTTTATTTTCAAACATGTGAGTTATGTTTTATTATTTCTTTGTTTTTTTTTTTTTTTTTTTTGCTTAACTGAATCATAGTCGGAAAAACTAGTCCATATGTTTTCAATCCTCGGAAATTTGTTAAACTTGTTTTATTGCCCAAAATATGATCAGTTTTTGTCCTATATGTCCTCGCAAAGAAAGAGTAGTTTGTAGTTTTGGGATGTGATGTAAATCTACTGGGTTAAGTCTGATAACTACATTGTCCAAATTATCTATATAGTTGTTAGGTTTTGTGGGCTTTTTTTTTTTTTTTTTTGCCTATTTATTTCTATTTGGGTTAATTTAGAAGACTTTTAAAATCTTCTAAAAGGGAAGTAGACTTTAAAAAATTTCTTCTTGTAGTTCTATCTCCTTTTTGGTTTATATATTTTGAGGCTATGCTACTGAATACATACAAATTTAAAACTGCTTTATGTTATCAATAATTTGAAGCTTTTATCATTATGAAATATAATCTCCTTTATCTCTATTAATATTTTATTATTTAAAACTCTGTTGTGTCTCATATTAATATAGTTACCTTGCCATTCATTTTGTCAATATTTACATGTTATGGCCTTCCCATCATCTTATACTTTCAGTAACCTTACATATTACAAACACCTCTTATAAATAGCAAGTGATTATATTCAATTTTTTTCAAAAAAGTTTGACAATCTTTTTCTTTCACCCAAAGCACTTAGCACATTATTCATTTAAGTTTACTCTAACTACTGATATATTTGGGCACAAATGTTCCTTCTTATTTTATATTTTCTGTATCGTTTGTGTTCTTTCTTTCTTTGTCTTCTTTAGATTAATAGATACATAATTATTTAACTCTTTTCCTGCTACTTGTTGGGAACTTAACTGATATGTTTCTATTATTTTATTGATTATCCTAAAGCATGTAATGCATACTTAAGTTATCCAAAAACATCAATTAGCACTTTTACTATCTTCCTAGACTAAGTAAGGATCTTGGAACACTTTGCTCCTTTTATTCCTATTCTGATGTATTACTGAGTCATGAATTTTAATTCTTTCTTGTTTTTTTAAAAACGTATTGGACATTATCACAATTTTATATTTGTGCTAATTTTTAAAAATTACCCAGACATATGCTAGCTTATTTGCCCTTAATTCCTTCTTTCATTATAGACCTTCCAAATATGTCTATGATCACTTGCCTTTAGCCTAAAGTACATCATACAGAATCATCTTTAGTAAACTTTCTGATCTTGATTTTCTAAAAATATATTTTTAACCTCTTAAAAGATACTTTCCTTGTACATAGGATTATAGGCTGGCAGTTATTTTCTTTCAGCACATCAGGATATAATTCTCTGGTTTCAGGTGGCCATTATTGCTGTAGAGAAGTAAGCTCCAAGTCTCACACTGTGAAGTGAATGTCTTTTTTTCCTCCAGCTACTTTTAAAATCTTTTTGTCTTTGATCTTCTACAGCTTCAATATGATGTTTTTAGGTACAGGTTTCTTTTTACTTACAGGTTGGGATTTGCTGGGCTTCTTAATCTCTTGATTCAGGCTTGGTATCTTTCATCTAGGAAATTTGTGGAACATTCTCATGATTAGCTTTTCAACTAACACCTGTGTTCTTTTCTTTCTATCTTCATCTGAGGATTCTTTTTATTCTGTTTTCCATGTCTCTTAACCTCTCTTCCAAATATTCCATTTCTCAGGGTTTCTGCCTTGTATTAGGAAAATATTCTTCTGAACTAATTTAGTTCATTAATTCTTTATTTAGCTCTGCTTAATCTGCTAAACTCATCCATTGTATTTTTAATTACAATAATGTAGTTTTCATTTATAAATATTTGGTGTAGTTCTTTGGTACACATTTTATAACATTGTTCTGATACTTTCCCATTACCTGCAGCAGTAGTAAGGATTATCTTTAATTTTTTTATACAAATTATTTTATATTTGATATTTCCAAGTATAGTGTTCAGAGTGTTTTTCCGTTGGTTTTTTCACAGAGTACCCTGTTTATGTATATTCTTGGTTAATTTTAACTTTGTGCTACACATTGTCCTTCAAAAAACTGTTTATGAGAAAACTTGATACCTAAGAAGATGGCTTCTTCCTCTAAAGATTTGTGTCCACAGGCAACTACTGGCATCAGTGTCTAGGATCACATCAATACAAGTTCATGGCTTGAGATTTTATTTTAATCATTGAGGTGATATGATTTTGAGTTAAAAATCCACATAAGAGCCAGCTTGTGATTATAACTTCAAGTATCATTCCCATGTCATCCCACCCTGCTTACTCCAAAGGCAAGTTACTTCGCACTCTGTTTGGAGGAGGAGTGTGAAGACTGGGTTTACTGCTGCTCTACTCCTACCCCGTAGATACAGTTCTTTGAGTTCCAATTTCTATTGGTAGACACTTCCCAGGGGACACTGTGGGTTTGGAGTTCTGCACCCTTTCCCCAGAGATGCCATCAAAACTGAAACTCAAATTTGCCCATATCAGCAAATGTCCTCAAGCCCTCCCTTGACTACCAGTGAGTAAAGTAGCTCATCTACTGTAATAACACAATGTTAGTTACCATTGTACTTGTTGCCTACATAGCAATCATATCTGTTTATATAAGCTCCATTACAAGGAGGCTTGCAACTCCCTAGTCATTGCATCATCCTCTGTATCCATCAAGTACCTAGTATTATAGTTAGTGACAAATCATTATTGATTGAATAAATGAATGCATAACTGAATGAATGAATGAATAACAGAAAAGAATAAAGACATCCACAATATCTTCAATATTCTTTTCATCAAGACCTGGATCTATGTTCACCTTGTTAAATCTGGAGGGGCTCTGTGATTATTTTGACCAATAGGATAGAGCAGAAATGATGCTGTGCTGATTTCTAGGCCCAGGGCACAGGAGACAGGGTTTTTCACCTCCTATCTCTTGAAATACTCACTCTGGGAGCCCTGACCCATGTAGTAAGTCCAACTACTCTGCTAAAATGATGATATGAAGGGGCAGATTATATAAAGGAGAGGGCAGAGTTAGGCCCAGCCTTCCAGCCATCCCCACCAAAATTTCAGGCATGTGAAGCCAACTTGGACCTTACAGACCAGACCAGCCACCCACAAAATACCACCAATTGATCCAGATACTAACACAATTCACATGAAACAAAAGAATAGTCTGGCAAATTGTTGATACACTAGAGATTAAATAGTTAGATATAACACAATGTTACTCTTTTGAGCTCCTAAGTATTAGAGCAGTTTTTTACACAGTAACAGATAACTGACACACATACCTTTTAGTCTTGAAAATTCAGTAATTTGATTTTATGAGTGAACACTCAGCAGAGTGAGGCAAAAGGATAAGGGGACAGGGCAATTGAGGAGACACACTTTAAACAATAGACCATGGAATCCAAGCTGGTTCAGGAAAGGAATTAGTTCAGAAGGAAACCACTGGGAGAAAACAGTCACTGGGTTGAATTACTAGGACAACTTGAAAACCTGAAAAGCAAGTACCCTGAGAACAACCGAGTCAAGAAGCCAAAAAGTTGCAGTCAACAAATTAAATTTTGTTGCAATGTAATATTTCAGTGGTAGAGAAATTTGAAGTGATTACAAGGTCAGAGATATGGACATTGAAATGAAATGCTGACATATAGTAGAGATTAATGATAGTAGAGTCAAATGAAAATAAGTTAAGGGAATATACATTTACTCTCAAGTTATATTTGCATTTGTCTAACAAAAACAAGTGTTTGCAACTGCTTATCTTTCTTCTTACAATTTTCTTTTAAATAGCATAAGTTATAAAAATAATTAATTGTACCTAACAGGGAAACATTCTAAAATACATACATATTTACTTCTTCTATAAATGATTTTATATGAAAATTCTTTGAATGTATCTAATCTATTAGATTATTTCAAGTAATGGATTTTTTAGATCCTCACTGTATATAAATGTGTCATTCATCTAAAACCTAGAAGATTTAGCCCACTCAATTATTAATGGCCTATAAAGACATCTGATAGTCTAGGGTTAAAACTCTTCAAGCACAGTGTTCTTTCATAAATTCAACAGAGTCTGAATTGGAAAGCATCCTTAAATGAAGGTAATCATTACTGCTATTTAAGATACTGCCCAAACTGCTTGGATTCCAAGGTGGTTCCTTAGCCTCAAAAAAGCTAAAGAATGTAAAACTGAGACCATTCATTATAGTCTAATCAGGTCTTCCAATTGAAAACTTCTCCTGTGATATAAGGTTCACTGCAAGCATACTGGCTATTAATGCGCTCAGTATTTCATTCTTTGGAATATCCAGTGAGAACAGACTTGTGCATACATGATTAAATGATGTGGTGTGAAGTCTTTGAATATGATGAGAACAAGCTTCAGGTGTCAAAAAATTAGAGTTCACTATTTTGACAGAATCAGTCTTTCATGGTGTAAGAGTTATTCAGTATATTTCCTTATGAAATATTTAATCTTAAGAAACTGAAATAAATAAAAAATATTGTGAGAAAAATGCTTACTTAGAAATGAAATGCTTAAAAGTAGGATTGCTTAGGAGAAATAAATAGGTGCTTGATTTTTGTAAAATTAAACAAAATGATTCTAAAAATACATCATTATATTATACTGAATGTATTCACTTACATCAAAAATTTCTGGTTCAAAGTTTTTCAAACTGTTGGCCTACAAGTATGCTGAAGGATGATGGTAATACAAATGATTTGTTGATATTTACTAAGTGCCAGTTTAGCTTTTTATAATAATAACTCATTTTATAGAAGACTCTGAGGCACAGAGAAGTTAAGGAAAGTCACCCAGTTAAAAAGTAGTAGAATAAAGATTCAAAGAAGGGAAGGCAATCTGATTCTGAATGTAGGCTATTAATAGCAACCTATGCTTCATTCTTTCCGACTACAAATATTACCATAGGAACTCCCAAATTTATAGCTGGTTGGTTAGAAGGACGGATGGCAACTGGGAATTCTGACTGGTGTCTGAAGTGGAGTTAGTATTGTGAGACTGAGACCTTTAACTTGTAGGATCTGCACTAACTCCAGGCAGCTAGTGTCAGAGTTGAACTGAATTTTGGACATCCAGGTGAAGTCAGAGAATCAGAGACTTGGTGTTGGAAAACACACCACTTACTTGGTGTCAGAAAGAACAATAGAATTGCTCATCAAGTCTTAAAGTAAGCCTAATTTATTCAATAAGGAATAAAATTTTTTAAAAGGATGGACTTGGGTAAAAGATAGAAGTTTGTAGGGGCTAGCTAAATGTATCTAGAAGAAATAAGGATTGAAACAGCTAACACTTTAAGCATTAATCCAGTCTGTATGACTGTGCTAGCACATTTTACATACTTATTACCTCATTCAGTCCTTACAACAACCTTGTAAAGTGTGTATTATTATCTCCATTTACATGTAAGGAAACTAAATCTGAGAAGTTACGTTCTCAAGCATCCCACACAGTCCAGGTGACAGACTTTAGAACCAAAACAACTTAACTTCAAAGTCTATGTTCTTTCCAACACAGCAGCTTGAGGAAGCAGTGTCAAAAGCAAACTGTAAATTAGTCTTTAACATAATGTTAGTCTAACTCAGAAGCTGGCAATATAAGGAGATGTGATTTGAAAATAAAATAATCTTTAGTATTTGTAAATACTTAAGCAGGAAAGCAACCCCAAAGGTTTGGTGACACACCTTACAAAACTGGTGTTCACCTCTCCCCACAAACATTTTGAGACTGTTAGTAATTGTTACTTCGGTATCTCTAATAGTTTCATCAGCAGGATAAAATTTTGGAGTTATAGCATAGAATTATTGTAATGGGATTGAAAATATTGGTACACTTGTGTTGCTGAAGTTAGGCACAATGTGATGGATAACATATAGAACCATTGTAATTTCTCCCTCATTACAAAAATGATAGTATACTCCATACTCTTAACCTTCTATGGAAGCTTTCCTTTACACGATTATTAGATACTGCTTATTACTTAGCTATACTGTTCCTAGGTCTAAAAGAAAGTGAAGAATAAAGCAACTCCAGATAATTCAAGAACATTTATAATGAGCTAGTTAATTCAATGATTTAGATTTTTTCTAGGATATTTATGAATAAAATTGATTCAGTTAGCACTTATTCAGTATAGGCAGTATCCACAGAGAGAACCTAAATGGAACTTAAAATGTTTTCCTTCTAACTCACTCAGCTAGATTCTTGATGTATGTATAAATAGATCTAGAAATATTGTTACTCACTATAATGATAAAAACCTCCTAAACCAGGACAAATATATTTCCAGTTTCAGTTTATTTTTTGTGTATGGTATAAGATAGGGATCCAATTCCATTGTTTTGCAAGTGGATATCCAGTTTTCCCAACTCCATTAGTGGAAAAATTACCATTTTTCCATTATATATTCTCAGTGCCTTTGTCAAAGATTAGTTGACCATATTAGCTTGGGTTCATTTCAGGCTCTCTCTTCTGTTTCATTGGACTATTGAAACTGAGTGCTCTCCCTCTGGTTTGTAGAAAAGGTCTAGCCTCCTGGGCCTTTCCCAAGTTCCAAAGAGCAAATTCAATCAGAAAAAAACAGATTTTGAAAGAAAATAGAGACAAAAGGAAGCAGTCAAGCAAGACAAAATAATAATAGTTTAGCCATAAAGCAAAGTCAAGGACCCTTAGCTCCTCCTCAAGGGCCATAGATAATATCCTGAGCCATATCTTTGAGCTTTTTTGCAGATATTAAAACCCCTACCAGGTAGAAAAAGTTAACTGCCTGCTGACCACCTGTAGGCAGACCCAACAGCAAATGGAGCCAGAAAACTGATCATTGAGATTCCCAAAAAACCATCCTGTTACCTCATCATCAACCAGAGAATTGTGCAAAGCTGATCACACACCCAGCAACCCTCTCCCTCACGCTCTCACACTATCTTTAAAAACTTTTTTCTGAAAGCCATTGAGGAATTAGGCTTTTGAGCACTAGCTATGCATTCTCCTTGCTTGGTGCCCTGTAATAAATGCTGTATTTTCCTTCACTACAACCCAATGTCAGTAGATTTGATGAGTAGACTCAAGTTTGGTAACACTATGGATCTTTTATGTCAATACCATGTTCTTTAGATTACTATAGCTTTTTTTAAAGAGTTTGAAATCAGGAAGTGTAATGACCTCAGCTTTGTTCTTGTTCCTCAAGATTCTTTGGCTATTCAGAGTCTTTGTGGTTCCACAACAATTTTAGGATTGATTTTCCTACTTCTGTTTAAAAGGCCATTGGAAATTTTGATCAGAATCACATTGAAGCTATAGATTGTTTTGGGCAATACAGACATTTTTAGTAGTATTTATTTTTCCAATCCATGAGCAAGAAATACCTTTTTTTTTTTTTTATGTCTTCTTCAATTTCTTTCACCAATATCTTATAGATTTCAGCATACAGATCCTTCAACTCCTTGGTTAAATTTATTCATGAGTATTTTATTCTTTTTAATGCTACTGTAAATTGGATTGATTTCTTAATTTCTCTTTTTGATAGTTCACCATTAGTGGATAGGAACACAACTACTTTTATATATTGATTTTGTGCCCTGCAACTTTACTCAATGGAAAAAAATCATCTCAAAATGGATTAAAGACTTAAACACAAGACCTGAAATCATAAATCTAGAAAAAAACTTAGAGAGGAAACTCCTTAACACTGGTCTTGGCAATGCTTTTTTTGCATCTGACACCAAAAGCTAAGACAATAAATGCAAAAATAAACAAGTGGGATTACATAAGACTTTAAAGCTTCTCCACAGAAAAAGAAGGAAGCAAGCAAATAAACAAAAACAAACCAACAAACTGAAAAGGTAACCTACAGAATGGGAGAAAATAGTTGCAAACCACGTACCTGATAAGCAGTTAATGTCCAAAATATATGAGCCATATTATTCAGCCATGAGAAGAAAAGGAAATCCTATCATTTCAACAAGATGGATGGACCTTAAGGGTATTATACTAAGTGAAATAAGTCTGATAAAGAAAGACAAAGGTGGCATATCATTTACATGTGGAATATATGTATATCTATGTCTATATCTATACCTATATCTATAATAAAAAGGTCTATTCATAGAAACAGGGAGCAGACAAGTAGTTGAAAGGGCCTAAGAACAGAGGAAATAGGGAGAGGTCAGTAAAAGGGTACAAACTTTCAGCTATAAGATGAATAAGTTCTGAAAATCTAACATGTAACATGATGGCTATAGTAGATGACACTATATTGTACAATTAAAATTTCCTGAGAGAAGAACTTAACTGTCCTCACATACAAACACACACACACACACACACACAAAGAAGGTAAATATGTGAAGAGAAGGGTGTGTTAATTCTTGATGGGGAGAATTCTTTCACACTCTACATGTATATCAAATCATCACGTTACACCTTAAATATCATAATTTTGTCAATTATACCCCAATAAAGCTGAAAAAATAGGTCTCTTATTTCTTGTTCCTGTCCCCTCCTCATTGTCATTTTAACATTTTTCCTACTGTTTAAAATGGTGATAATGGTAAATAAACTTAGTGCAAGGTGGTGCAATTAAGTTCTCATATGTGTGCTTTGGAAAAAAGTTGCTAATACTTATACAATTTCTATAAATGTATGAGCAATATGTCTTAATAACAAAAATGATATATTCCAAAAATAAACAGTCTCTTGTAATTATTTAAACATACATACACATGGGTATGTGTAAAAGATATTTTAGTGGAGTAGTATTATAAAATTACAAAGGATATCAAACTTGTTACACTAGCACTCAAGAGTCATGATTATAATCAGTGATTTGACTGGAACACCTTCTGTTTTGAGCATTCATCATAGCAAGTATCTGAGGCTTTCTCCTAAAGATTCATGAAATGACAAAAATTAAAATCTGTTCACTACTTTGCAGAGTTTCAGACTTGATCTTTTGTTTAAGTCTAATGAGGGTGAGACAATGTCAATTAATATAATTCATACATAATTAAATCACCCAGAGGTGATTTAAATTAAATCAGTAGCATCATGGTTTCACATTGTCATATGTCTAGAGACTTCTTTAAATATTTACTAAAAAATTGACTTATGGAAACAAACTAAACAAATAAACAAAAAAAACCAAGGAGGAGTTGTATCTTAAACAAATCACCTTGTTGAAACCGAAGTTTCTCTCCTACATTTCCTCAATCTGTACAAAATTCTTTTTCTCTCTTCTAACCATACAGTACACCTTAGCTCCTGCCACTCTATTCTCTACATTCTTATTATGACCATATGTCTCCGGCACATAACACTTTCACTATGTACGTCTCCCCTTTGGGAAGCTTCATTCTTCACCCTTTTCCATTGCTTTGCTCAGGAGAATCAGCACAAATGCTTCACTGTCCCCAAACCTACCTCAAATTCTAGTTAATAAAATTCTCTTGCTTGTTGCAAATATATGTGATACACTGGAGTTCAGAAGAAAAAATGTTGACTCAGAAGAAAACACTATTCAGACAACTTCCCTAATTTTTTAAATTAGTCAAAAAAGCAAACACAAAAAATTAAAGTATACTGTAATATCACTCTTTAAAAGGGGGCACAAGCCTAATTAGATTAAAATAGTGTATCCAAAGAAATATTCTTTGTGCTTTTTTTAATAATAGGCAATGAAACATAGGATTGAACATTTAAAATAGCTATTTCTACATCAAAAGTATTTACATGTGTCTACATTTGAAACAGTAGATGACCACTTTGAAATATTCTTACATTTTCATTAAAAAATTATAATTATATGTGGTGATGGATGTTAACTAGACTTATGGTGATCATTTCACAATATATACAAATATAAAATCATTATGTTGTATACCTGGCATGTAACTGATATATAACATTGTATTATTACATTAGTCATATATCTACTTATTTTATCTTTCTATATGCTAAGAGTTTAATGGCAAGGAACTCCTGGCAATGTAGATGTAGTAACAAGTTCAACGTAAAAGGAATTTTTAATAAAAGTAAATAATACTTATTCTTTCTGGGTGACTTTTTATGCTCTAGGGGTCTTTGTTAATTTGGGGGAAAAGTACATTTAACATGGACATAGTAGAAAACTTCAGTTAACTAGTTCCTTCATTTGTTTATGAGAAATAGGTGCAACACAGAAAATGTATTCATAATATTATTCAGAAAATATTTTAAGGTCAGTTGTCTAGACTCGCATTATTTAGTGTATAGTCTGAGGTCCAGGTCTGGTTCAAAAACAGTTACAGGCCTGTGACAAGATAAGGTTACACCAAAGTGTAAGCCAATTACATCACAGCACATGATTAAGTTCAGCTGTGGATCTGAGTGAGAAATTTAAGAAGCTAGTAAAAAGCTATTACACAATATATTTTTATTGGTGATTTCTGCTCAAAAATCTAGTCTCTTAGAGCTTACTTGTGTGTCTATATAACTCAAAAAGCTGGTTTCAAAGCTAAAATAAAGACTTAGATGAAAACTGGAAAACTGACTTGTTAGCAATAAAATCAAATAATATCTGAGATGGAGTTCTTACTGAAGAAGCAGAAGAACCAGGAAAAAAAAAAACCTTCAATCTTTTCAGTCTTTTGTATTCATCAGCGCAGGGAATATTTCAGAATCATTAGTAGTAAGGATCATTTCTATAAAACTGGCCTTTTAATTAACTCTAACTCCTCCTAAGTCAACTAGGAAGTTCAATTAAGCAGAGTAACTTCTTGGACAATGAAATTTCAATATCTACAATTTGACCTTGTGTTTGAGTTACAACACACAGTAAATGAAAAACAACATGCTGGAATTTACAGTAAATTTTGAATTTGGTCTATGGACTATGATGTCCTTGTGTTTTGGAAATTGATATGGTCTATAAAATTCCAGTTTCAAAATTAGTTCAATTGAAAATAAAACTTAAAATAAATAGAATTGATTCTTTATCTATTACCTTAGAATAGGTTTCAGGTCTGAACAAAGTGAGGTAACTATCTAGTTTACCACTTTATATAATGAAAGACTAATCTATAATACAGAAGAAGAATCTGCATTTAGAGATGCAGTAGCTTACCAATTATCACAGAACCAATTTTTGAAAATTTGGGACAAGAACTTACATTTTTATATTAAATTTTATGCTTAGAAAATGATTGTTTTGTGAAAAAAAGTTTCCCAAGAGAATATAGTTTCCAATGGAATTAAAGAGGAATTGAGAAATCTATGAGTGATTCTGACATACAAAGTTACATTTTGAATACGTTTAAAAAGGATTGTTGAATACTGTTGTGATCCAATATGCAAATAAGATATAGAAATAAGAGTGTGAATTTATAGGTGTGACTCAGAGATTCCTCTAGCAAATGCAATTCCTGTTGGGGATGTTTAGGAAAAAAGATGAGGCATTGGAAATAGGAAAGTGAAGTAAGCAGAAGGCACGGTAGGAGAACACGTTTTATGAAAATGTATTTTGGCAAAGATTTCAGAAATAAAGGGGGCAACTCAGCAAAAGCATTATTCTTGAAAATCTTGCTTTGAAATTGTGAAGCATAATCTTGGTTGGTGTTAGTGGACAATGTGTTGTTTTAGTCTTGGTAGAAGGAGCTATAAAATTGAACTCCATCATCAAAAGTAATTAGAGAGTAGAAGTCATATGGTTTTCAGTTTTTGCTCCTGAATTATGATTTCCTTCAAATAATTTTTTGTATTTAGTGGATACTTTTGGTATTTTATTTTCTTTGAAGGTTGAAGACTCTTCATGTACTATTTCTTTATACATGAAAGATATTCAACAAAAACAACAAACAAAACAAAGTAAGAAAACAAAACCAAAATGATTATAATAAGAGTGACTGCAAAATTGTATCATCAAATACAGTGATCACATTGTTTTAATTTACTTGTTTGACTTATCGTAAGAAAGATATTCTGGTGAAAAGCACTGTTGGGGCCAATCATATGGAGAAAATATTTAAATTAATGTATTACTTTAATTAATTTAGGCATAAAAATGGCTTCTCCATGTATAGTAATTTAATAAAAACATTTAGCATACATGCTAATAGTCAGGAAGTACATTAAATATGCTTGTGTAGAAACGAGGGTCATAGGTAGTGATTTAGACAGCCATGTGTTATGCTACTGATACTAATTATAGGGCCCTATAGTGGAGCTTTCAGGATATACTTCAAAACAGCCAATAACTTAAAAAAAAAAAAAGGTACTGTTTCACCATACTTCACTTAGTGGTAATTACAGAAGAAGTAAAACATTTTTAATCTGCTATAAATTCTTGTATATCAAGTTAACTATAAATCTGAAGTTTTGGCTTCTAGGAATTATTGCTGGTAACAGAGGAAGAAATGTTTTCATTGCCTCTGCCAAGTCATAGTTGCTATATTTGCAAACATTGGGAAAATATTACAGAAGCCTTATTAAAAAGTGCTAAATCTTTCCCGAAGAATGATTCAGAGAAGCAAGATAATATTTATATCTTCATTCACATATTTTGATATATTTTGGTAACTGTACATTTATATTAAATACTAAGCTTGCAAAATAAGCCCTTTCCTACACTTTCTGTATATAGATGCGTGGCTGAAAAACACAGTTGGGTTAGAATTCAACTTCGTAAAAATGTCTATGTTTAAAATTTTGAAAAGTTCTGACCATCTCTGATTTTAAAGTCTTCATTATATTTTTTTCCTTGAAAAACAGTACACATTTTATCAATAAAAGTATATTGAGATGAGGAATTATATGAAACATCATGTAAGACATTTGGTCTACCTCTCAAGAAACTTCAAGTCTGAACCAGTAGATAAGAAATAAAACAAGTAAGTTTAACAGAGGATAAGAAAGGTCAAGTGGTAGGTTTGAAGTGAATAGTACATAGTATTATAGCTGTAAGTGTTCACAGGAGGAAGGCATCATGCGGGAGGAGTCACCTAAATTTTCACGAACTGGTTTTTAAGCAATCATTTGAGCACACAGGAGAGAGCAGGGAAAATTATGGGAAAGTAACGTTAACTATGGAAAGCTGCTAGGACTGAAAACAGGGGCATTGCACTGTTCTCAAGTCTGCATTTTTACATAAAATATCTGGGCCTCAGTTAACTGAAAGATTTGGACTGACTACAGAAGTGAATGATTCTATAAACAAAAGTAGAGAGGTGGCAAACCAAAAAGCATGTTGACAATAGTGATGGAGAGGAGAATATGATTTTCAGAGGTTGAGTAACTTGCATATATGTAGAACCAGACTCAAGCATCCAGCCATTCAAAAGGTCCCCAAGTTATTAAAATTATATAATTTTTGAAATATTTATTGATATCCAAATGTTTTTCTATATTGATAACTTAAAATTAGATCCTTTTAAAACTACTTCAAAATATTTTTAAAAGCATAGCATATATCAACATATATTTGGATAGAAATATTTTTAAATGATCTTAATTAAAGGAATACTATAAATAAAACAAGCAGAATAATTATATTAAGGACATATTCATGTACCTTGTTCAATTTCTTAACTGAATATTTCTCTAATCCTATGTCATTAATATGTATCTAATAAATGTATTTTTCAATATGGTCATATTATTTTGAATTTTTCATAAAATTTCCTGTAATTTCTTCATTCTTATATTTTATGATTAATAAATTTGAATTACTGGACTCTTGAATTGGCTTTTCTCTGTCAACTAGACTGTCCATTAAGAAAACAATCTCTTTAAATATGCTTCTAGAACATATTTCCACCATCAAAAGATTCCTACCAAGAGTTGAGATATCCCAAAGTGCCAATGGAGATATAAAAATTAAATGTCATACATTAGTACTCATTGTTTAATTCTTTAGTCTCCCTTTCCTCCATAGGGATGGATTTCAATATTTTCCTGGTTGTGGGATTTATTTTCTGTAATATCAATGTGTTAAAAGGTTCAAAAGCTGAAGTTTCTGGTAGTCGATACATTGACAGAAATTAGTTTCAGCTGTGTGATAAATTTTCACTAACATTATATTTGTTATCTATAACATTGAAAACAGAAGTTTTATGATGAGAGTTCGGACTAATTTTCTTCTTCATCCAACAAAATGCAACTTAATACCAACTGTGGTGCCCAACAAAATGAGTTTGAATATTAATTTATTATTAATATAGAATTAATAGTATCACTAATATTAGTAAGTACAAACATAAGACTGTAAGTATATTAGCAACAATATGGCTATCTTATCCTAATAAAGATACATCAAAATATTTTGCATGATTCCAATGAACATCTCAGATTAGATCTCTAACTTTCACACTTCCAGGCATACCTACTAGCCTTGCAACCTCAGCATGTTTCTTTACTTACCTTATTAAAACAATTAACTATATGCAGTATTTAATTTTTCTTGGTGTTTCAGAAGAGTGTCTGACATGCATTTCTAATTCCTCAAACACTAGTAGGGAAATAAATCAGGAATTGTAGTATATAGAAAAGTGTTAATGTTCCTATTTCCATTTTTAACTTATAACTATTTTCTTTTTTTAATGAATTTTTATAAATCATTTCCCATGGTTTCCTCAAGATTCTTTGCTCATCTTTGTCTAAACATAATCTTCCAAAAATAACTTTGACCCAGGTTTTGCATTATCCTACAAGGAAAGGCCTCATTAAAGGCTTGTAGATGCAACATAGGCTATATCTTCTGCTAATTTTGCACCCATTTCCATAAGTATTCTATTCTTTAAGAATGTTGAGTAAAAGTGCTACTATTTATTATACAAATATGCAAAATATAATCAAAGCACCCATAAAATTTCCATATAGAGAATAAATAACTCCTGCTCACACATCTCTAGCCAGAAAATCAATGCCATTATGTCCAAATCAGGATGATGATTTCCAGTGGATACTTGTATCCAGTGATCTCCAACACATTTCTCAAGAATATTTACATAGTCCATCAGTCTCAGTTAAAATCTAATATAGCTGATTTATAACACTGCAGTTTCTCCTTAACTTTTGAGCTGGATCTGCTCTGGCAACCATTTCAAAATACTGTAATGGATAAATGGTTGCAATTGCCAACTTGCAAAAGAACTGAAAGTTATTTTTCATATTCCAATTTTCTGTTAACAAAAATACAACATTTATATATAACTGAAGTTTCTATTTTGTTCTTTCATCCCTAATACCCAAGTCATCAGCAGAACTTTGGCAGAGATTTAATGTCATTCTACATTATAGTTAGTACTGAAATCTGTAGTAGGCATTTGCTGAATTTCCCTACCAAACTTTATTTTAAATAGGAATTGTTCTTTAATATTCAGTAGTGTATTTTCTTTTCTTTTCTCATTTGTTTTCTCCTTTGGGGGCTTCTGAAGATAATTATAAAGAGATCAAGAAAGAATAGAAAGAGCTACAGACTAGGAACCAGAGGTCCCTTCTTGTTACTGAAGCTGATGGATTAGGTCACTGGGATCAAGCCACAGATCCTTCATCAGATTCAATTTCCTAATCTTTATTTTGTGAATTTTAGGTTTAGACTCCTTCCTGTCTTTATTGATAATTTCTCATGAAGATTAAATGAAGTAAGATATGAAAGTGATTTAAAAGAAGTAATTAAAAAATACACACTTTCTCTATAGATTAGCACATATGGGGGATGCATACTCACAAATATTTTACAGATAGAAACACTCAATAAAAAACTATGGAGATCACTGCTTGAAAGCATTAGAGATAATATTTTAGATATTGTTTGACTCATAATAAATGTTCAACAAATGATAATCATTGTTACTGTGCAAAATTAGTATTTACCACATTCTTCCTTGTTTAGGAATAGTTATCAGTCAGTATTAGCCAAAGAAGGCTATGTTTAGCTTATCTTTAAATTCCAGGGAGCATCTAGCTCAGGTCTATACATATAGTAGGATTTCAATAACAGTTTAATTTGTCTTGTTACATTCAGTTATATAATTAAATTTAGCTGTTTTAATAAAGAGTATTTTTATTTGAAAACTGAAAAAGCAATAAAAATATAAACTAATGCAATGGCAAGGAATAATTTATTTATCAACATTATTTTCTACTGATTGATTTGTTTGAGAAAGTCAGAATAATTTTTTGAATACAAGTGTTTCTCCTAGAAGTCTGTTGGAAAAAATTGGACCAACCCTAGAGGAGTATGCATTTATATGTAATTATACACTGAAGTATTTGGATGCCATAGAATACTAAGTTGAAAAGTCAGTACCTTGCTTTATCCTATTAAAGTCCCTGTTAATGTTTTACTTCTTTTTAAATTCTGCTAAGTATACATTACAATGATTTATAGTATGGTTAGGCCACATAATTTTTTGCAGAAGGGTGAATTGTCTTGAAGACATACTCATCCCCTCCCTGACATACTGCTACCCAAGACAGCATGTGCTGGCAACAAAATACTATGCACTTTTAAAGAAAAGCAGACCACAGAAGGAAAATCCACTCAATGTTAAGCAGTCAAATATGGCATGTCTCCTACATCTGAGCAAACCTTTGCTTGACGGGTTTACCCTGGAGGTGATAAAGAGCTGGGCATCAGTGGATCTGCTTTCAATTTTTCCAGGGTATATCATATATTGACCATGATATATGGTCCATCACACAGTCAAGGAACACCTTCCTAAATCCTACGTTATTTCAATAATCAGGTATTCAAGTGACAAAGGAGAAATTTGTAAGAATCACAGATCTCATCAACTTATTCTACAGGATTAATACTGGTGTCATCCACCTTATCATGTCACCATTAGCTATCTGCAACTGGGACACTTTTCAAGAAAAAAAAAATCAAGCTTTCTTGGGTTTTACAGATTGCTCCATAAATGTGATTCACTGAAAGGTAACATTCTGAGTACTATCTTTGCCTACTAAATGCATCACTGTATTTTGTTAGCTTTGACAGCCTGAGGAACCCTTGCTGGAATGTCAGGTTCCAAGTGAGTACGGCAGTGCTCACAAACCACTGTTGTTACCTTATCGTCCTGGCACTTGGCACAGACACAGAATAACAGATGGCACAGAGACATCAATTGTTTTCCATTCAAGAACAGTGTCATATACAGTACTCAATTATGCACAAATGAATACAGAAGCCTTTTGTACAAGAAGTTTTATCAGCTACCTCTACATCTGTGCCTTTATTATTTGTAGCAACAAAACCTCTTCAGGGATTCTTCCTGAGGTTAAGCTACTCCCTTTAATTATAAAGCACTGGGGTGCTTTGCTCAACACTAATGACCACATAAAAAGGAAGAACAATACTGAAGGCTGACAACCTGAGCATCTGCCAGCAGTGATCCCAGAATATCCCAACCACATACCCTGAAAATACTAATGTAAGACTTTCTTTCTGATTCTCATTTACAAGCTGATTAAATTCATGTTTAACTGTGCTGGATACGACTGAAGAAACAGGCTACTGAGGAAATTTACACAAGAGAAACTTCTTGAGAAAATTAAAGTTTCTACAGAAATCATCTACCCAAAAGGCACAAGTAGGTGTTTAGCATGCTATCTCAGTTTTCTTACCAACTCACTGGCACATTGTCCCTAAGCATCGGTAGTAAGCTATCGCTGATTACCTAGGACTGACTTAATTATTGAAGTCAGTAGAACTGAGCAACTTGTTGTACACTTCTTAGCATAACCAACCAACGGTGTCTGATTGTTCATTAGAAATTACTCAGAAACTCTGGTTAAGAATCCTTATTGATTTCTAGGACAATTCTAGGGGAAGAACTTTATGACTATTAAAGGCAACTTCTCACATTTAGTCAAAGTGGCCTTAGTTTGATTTCAAGCCATTATAGTGATGCTCACAACTCTATCCCAATCTGTCTGTCTGTCTGTCTATCTATCTATGGCATTTAACTTGCATTGAATGAAGTCAAAATACAGTAATATAATACCATTTCGGCCTCAAAAAAGGACATCCTCTTTACTAATAAATCATTATGTCTTGTAAGGTAAGGGAAATATATATGGAAAAGGATGTTGACATAGAATACTCTGGGGGTGGTGTGTGTTATAATTTACTGTAGAATTATGCTACAGTTATTTAGGGTGGAGATTAGAGTATGTGATGGTGAAATTAAATGTGAAAAATAGTGCTGAAATTAATATCATTAACATAATGCTATGTTATATATTATTAAAAAATAATCATAAAGAGTGGAGACCATCACTGAAAAACAACAAAGTAAAGACCAGAGTAGACAGAAACTGAACAGTTTTAATTCTGATGTTATGTAGGAGCTGGGGATAAGTCATGGAGATGGAGATGGATAAGAGAAGAAGCCTGAGAGGAAGGTCTCTGCTTTCAAAGTAGAAGTCAGACTGCATCTGTTCAGTAAACCATCTGTTGGATTTCTTGAAGACTCTCATAACATTCTAACCTACTCTCTGGAAAATATGACTAAGAATACATTTTAGAGCCCTTCAGAGCAAAAGCAAAATACTGTCAATACAATGTTATGGCCAATAACAAGATAATTATCAAGTTTCAGACATGGAAGGGAAGAGGTTATGAAAGGCACAAATAAAGACAAGTCTCATTTGTCCAAAACTAATTTTGAAAGGAAAAATAGAACATTAAATGTTTTAAAATAAGAACTATAGCCTAAATTGTCATCGAAGGATACAAGCACTCAAAGGATGCAAGTTGAGAATCACAATACCTCACATCAATAAGCTCATTCATTTTAACACTCCCAGTCTCCTGTCTTTGTCATCACTTACTCTAAACACTTGTTTTCTCTTTCATCTCCCTTCCTCTGACCATAATCATCAAAATAGGAAATGGAGGAGTGTGAGGGAGGACAATCTAGAAAAGTCGCTCCCAGTGGGGCATTCTGCTCTCTAACCTGCCACCACACCCTCCCCTTTCGCATAAACTTATATCCCTCCATCTGTACACCACCTTGGATTTTCTCATGCTTACTCAGCCCACTCATTTCCTGCTGTCCAATACATTTTCCTTCTTTTACTCTTATTCTTTCACTCACAACCCACCCCTTCCATTCCCTCCAATGTACAATTACAGCTTGAAGACAACATTAGCATAAGGAGGAGGAAATACAGGGTCACGGTTTCAAATAAGCATAAAAGGGGTAAAAATAAATCTTAGAAATGACATAACCAAGTTGTTATTCCATTACAAAGTATATATATTGACTTACTGTAGCTCCAATGAATTATAGTCCTAAATAGTATTTACTAGCTCTCTTCAAGAAAGAGTACATTTCAAATTCTTAGGGCATATTCTCACTACTATCATAGTAAAGGTGGCTTTTTAAGATGGTACTAGATAGCAAAGCCATATAGGAGTGTGGGAGAAGGGTTGTCTTTTGTCCTCCTTCTGTAGGGTTGATTACTGTGTCATTAGATTCATAATAGGAGAATTGTGCTGATTATTCCATAAATTATATAGAATAAGAATAGCAAATTAGGGTCAGATAAAAAGAAGCAGAATAACTGAGGATTTATATTTACCTTATGGAATGGATTGGAAGAAGGATTTGATGGAAAATATCAAGTAAAGTAGCATAATTCTAAGTCCAAAACTCAGACAGCTGCTGCCACAAAGCCAAATTTGAACATAAGCAACTTAACAGACATGGAGAAACCAGGGAAGCAAAGGTTTGATTCTGACATGTTGGCTGATAGAAAGGCTGCTGATGCTGCGTGTGATGACAGCTGTGTCTCAACTCTCAAAAGACTCAGGGTAGCAATTTGATACCAGGATAGGCATTTAATGGACGGGAAGAAGCTAAAGAGTGACAGAAAAGCTCCTAGAAAACTAAATGCTAATAATAAGAATGAACAGGTACAGCCTTCCTATATGCTAGCAAGGAAGCCATATGTAAGCTGGAAAGAGGGATGGGTGGAACAGAGCTTTAAGAAACCTCAGGAAGATATTATCTGCCAGTCCTTTCTCACATAGAATTGAAACTCATGTTTTATAATGATTTTGCCAATAGGAATGAGACCCATTTCCAAACAGACTCCTTTAGAAGAGTGATTTTCAACTCTTCCTCCACCACGACGCCTAGATAATGTGTCGTCAAGCACACAACAACCCACGTATTCTCAGATTAGGGGCAAGGATTGTAAAGCAGCACATGATAGTTCCTGGAATGCTAGCGTTACCTCCACCCTTCATTTAAAGAAAGCATATGCAAGGCATAATCTGAGATTTTCTCTGATTTCTTTTAATTTAAATTTAAAAAGCAAATCCAAGTCACAAATTTTAGTACCTGATACTAGCAGGGAATTATTCATCACATACACCTATAATTCTCCACCCAGTTTTCACCTTTCTTTGTGTCTGTCTATTCTGCTCCTCAAATTCCAACGTCATTACAATGCTCTCCAGTCTGTGTCCACGTAGTTTGCCCTAATTCCACCAGCAGCTCTTAGTGGCCTTTTTCATCTACATGGGTTAGAAATATTTCAGGAAATTGATGGGCAGATGGAACTTCTCTAAAATATCAGGACATGATCACTTTTATTTCACTAATAAAAGTGTACATGTAAAGACAATAAAATAGACATGCCTGGGGAAAACTATTCCTTACTGGGGAGTGAACTAAAGGTAAATACAAACACAAGGTGGCAAGCGTATATTTTTTAATCTTGGCAGTTGACAGTATGTGACTAATCTCTTTTTCAAAATGGCCTGAATTACATAATAATAGTGCTGTGATTGGAGAGAATAAATATAACATCAGCTTAAATAGGATGTTGGCAATAGCTACTCAAAACACATCCAGTTAACTCCCGAGTGACTGTACCAACGGGAGAGCCAAAGATAGAGATGATATAAATAATGGATTGCTTCTTCTTTCAAAATAGCCTCCATTTAGATTGTATTTATCAGATACACAACATACAGGCACTTACACATGCTTTATATGATTAGCTACCTAGCACCACACCAGCTGGCAGAGAAGAAAGGTAGCAGGAACCACAAAGAGTGACTCATCAAGTAGGTCATGAATATTTCATAAAAATCACAGAATTCTCAGAGTTGGAAGAAACATTAAAGTCAGAAGTTCAACAGCCCATTACTGCCCAAAATCCTACTATTGTCTACCATTCAGTTTATCTGTATTACATATTAAAATGACAGTTCCGGACTTCATTTTTATGACAAAATATTTGCCTTGTCATGTCTTATGCAGGGCAGGCTATGATAAAGGATCAGTCTTTTATGTAACGTAGGGTAGTTAAGAGCTCAGGTTTGAATCCAGACTTTATTCCTTGCTAGAATTTCTCCTAGGCTTCAATTTTCACACCTGTAGAATGAGAATGATTATAGCACTCAACTCACAGGTTTGTTTTGAAGATTAAATGAGGTAACATATATGAAGCATTTAATGTAGTCCTTTGCCCCCAGTTTGTTAGCTGTTGTAAAGGTTCTGTAGAACACTAGAACATAAACTCTGTGAGAGTAGGGACTTGTTCAGGCTTGTTTACTATGGTAATCCAAGTACTCATTAAATAGCTCTTGAATAAATTAAAAGATATTAAAAAATTCAAAGTAAAATTTGTTTGGAAAATGCTGCAGGTTCTGTCCTCCTCTTGGGAAGCCACAATATACTTCAACAAATAAAAGGGGTTGAGAAGTACTATAAACAGGTACAAGTAACAAAACCTGGTGACATTTGTTAAGCATTTTCCAAAAACGTTAACCACTCCTTTTATTTGTGAATTCCTGCTAATGTCTAGAGTTGCATGCAATACACATTAGAAATGGCATCTCTGAAATGTTACCTTTAAAAAATACCAAATATTTAAAATAATTTCTAGTAAGGATACTAGATACAGATAAATAGTAAAATATAATTTTTGTAAAATACATCAAATTTTACTTAGTTAAATATATGCTTAATAATCTACGTGCTAGAAAAGGTATAAAAAATCAAGATTCTATTTATTGACTTGTTTCCATATATGGACTCTCACACACACACACACACACACACACAAGACAGAGCCAGAAAATACAGGAGCAAGAGGTTGTTGATCACTTCTGAAAAGGCGTATAGGATTATGGCTACAAGTATCAGAGTGTACACACTGCATTAGGCTTTATGCTCAGTGATTATTTTTCCTGGCTACCATCTGGCCCTTCAGTATGAAATAAGTAGTGTTAATACATTTAACTTGTCTTATTGGGGTCATATAGCCAGGCACTTTTTATTATAATGAATGTACTTCCTGTTCTGTCCTTTAATATTTCTATTTAAAGTTCTGTGGAAATGTCACATACTTCAATAGAAACTTCAGGATACAGAATAATGAGGAGGACATCTTCTTCTTTAGAAAGGTCATCTCCTGAGGACTTTCTAAATCCTTCATGAAATGTGAAGAAGATTTTATAGTTTTTCAGTTATAAGAGAAACAATATTCTCATCTCAGTACTTAAAAAACATTTATTTTGTTAAGTAGTGAGTTGTTTAGACTACTAAGTAAACAGAACACTTGTCAAATAATAACACCAGCCATCACTCAGTAACGTACATTTATAGTTCCTAATACCTCCTTTCTTTTTTTCAGTTATGTCTTAAGATTCGAAGTCATAAGTGGCTTTTATATTTAAATTATTTGGCAATTTTATAGCCACTAAATGAAAATAACAATGTTTTTCATGAAAAAAGTTAATGATGTCTGCAAGGACATTTTCAAACATCAATAGTTAATCAACTTTTCTCCTCTTGGGCTTGAATGTTCCTAACTGGAAAAAAATATGAAATTCCTTTACCCACTGATACTAAAAGGCAGTTATTTCCCCCATGACTGAAGAAGAAGAAAATAGTTAATGCAACTCTCCTTTATAATAAACTCTTAAATTGAAAGTAAACTTTCAATTATCTTTGTTCATTCAAAATCCTCGAACTTTGCACTAGATTGCTCACCACACCACAGAGCTCAGAATGACTCTCCTGGACCCCATTCAAAGGTTGAAATACAAAAAGAGCCTTGTTATGCATCGGCTTTTTTTACATGGACTTAGAAAAATGCATGACTGTGTGACTAAACAGGAGGAGAATAATTGCTTTCAACTCATGATTCCATGATTTGGCGATAAACGCTAGTTTTAAATATAATGTTTTTCTCAAAAGAATAAAACTAGCAGTCGCTTTCAGTAGTTGGTGTAAACACCATAAGAACAAAACTACATCTAGTAACAGTGATTAAGAAACTCTCACACAGCTCAAATTCCTGCTGTGAGAGTAAGCAAAGAAAGGAAAGGAGAATGATACTCAATGGCAAATCCAACTTGAAGTTTCATATTTGGAGGTGACTGGAGCTATTAAAATGTCTACTGTGAAATTAAATCTGTATTTTTATTCAAAAGAAACAGATAAAAGATAGACAAGTTCTACCAAAATTACCAGAAGAAACTCATGGCAATTTTTTATTAAGCAAATGACCAAGAGTATTAAGCAACATTTAAAAAAATTGTACAGTTGTTTCCTTCCTTTGAGGGGATAATTTCTTGTAGTTCCATATTTGTTACAATGAAGTGCTACAGAACAATTTACTAATAATTTATATACTACAGGAGCTGACGGTAGTAATATATGCTCATATTTACTACACACTACAATAGTGCCGCATAGTGATTTTTATTTGTACAATGGCTTTCACTTTTGAAAGGAATATTCAGCCGTATCTTTCTCATCATTTATGGGTATATTTCTCATAGTAGCTGGACAGAGACCCAAGTTCTCCAGCAGTTATATACTTGTTTGTACTTTGCTAAAAGCTACTATGTAATGAGCATAACTATGTAAATCGTGTCACTTTTGATATGTCAGCGAAATTACATTTTGTGCTCAGCTCTAAGAAATGAATAGTGAGACAAAAATAGCTTCCAGAATTGTCTCAATGATTCCTGAGCCATGCATGACGTTGATTAATGACACAGCAATATGCCTTACTAACCTAATCAATTATATATTTAATACTGACAAGGGGAAATGAGTGATATGAAAACATGTTCAACCAAATGTCCTAAAATTGTTCACCTCTTTCCCCAGTAACTGAATTACTCCACCTTGAGCTCTATAGGTCTCTTTAGTTA
Source organism: Camelus ferus (assembly GCF_009834535.1). Lineage (NCBI taxonomy): Eukaryota > Metazoa > Chordata > Mammalia > Artiodactyla > Camelidae > Camelus > Camelus ferus. The sequence goes on from NC_045701.1 coordinate 49,169,535, forward strand.
TTTATTATGGAAATACACATATGGTGTGTATACACACACCCACAATTTCTCATACAATAGGAAACAGTCATCTCTGATGAAAAAGAAGTTAACAGGTCGTTAGGAAAAAATTTTAAAAAAATGTTGCCTTAGCAATATGATGATGCGAAGTTCTCTTTTAATAAAATAGCATTGTTTATTAAGCATGTCTGTCAAATTGTATCCCAGTTATCCATAGATCAAAATGAATTATTTAAAAAAACACCTAAAACCTATTCCCTCTATCAACATTTTATTTCTAGAAGTTTCTTTTCTACCTCGCTAGACTCTCATCTTAAAACACTTCATATTGAGTAATCAAGTCCAAATCCTCTGCATTTAAGTCACTGTTAATAAATAGTATTTATAATGAATTTCACACAATTATCACTTTTTCCCCTAATGTTCTTTCTATATACTAGGGTCCATGTCGACTATTTATTTAATTCAGTCAAGTCTTTTATCCTTCTTCTTTAAGAAGTTGTGTAGTAAAATATTAAGCCTTGCCTAAATAGTGGTCAGGCTTCCACTCTCAGTTTGGGGGAGGTAATCTACATCATACCTGACAGAAATACCTTTGTCCAGGGATGGGCGCTGGTTACACCAAACAGTCAGGGGTTTGTCACACCGCAAAGGCCGTGTAATTTAGGGTGGGACCTTTGGGTCACACAGTATTAGGTGACCTGGAGATTGAGTTCAACTATGTGGGCAATCAATCGTTCTTGGTATATAAAATCTCTAAACACCGAAGCTTGGATAAATTTCCCTGGTTGGCAATACTCCATGCATATTGTCCCACATCAATGCTGAGAGGGTAATACATACGAGTTTTCTGGGCAAGGACACTTGAAGCTTCATATTTGAAACCCATGTGTCTCTTCCTCTGTCTTCTGCTTTAATCTGCCTCTTTTCCCTATGATAGACTGTAAATTTGAATACAGCAGCTTTCAATGAGTTCTATGAGTCCTTCTAGCAAATTATAGAATCTAAAGGTGGTTTAGGAGACCCCTTGAATTACCCCTTGCAATTGGTGTCAGAAATGAGGACAGTCTGCAGAGAACTGTGTCCTCAAACTTTACAGTTTGGCTAATTCCCAGACAGATGTGTTCAGATGACACATTAACTAAAAGCGATACACACACACACACACACACACACACACACACACACACACACACACTCTTTTATCCTCTAAGTTTTGCCATTGCTTTAGAAAAACACCAAATTTCTGCTGATAAAAAATTATTACATTATTGTATTATTGTTTTAAATCTATGTGGGCTCAACATTATTTATACTTAGAATGCAAAGGGAATTTAAAACATTTGTTGTGTTCACAAGTATTACTTGCAAAATTTCAACAATGGGAAGGAACTAATGTAGATAAGTTCTAGGTGTGACAAATATCAATATCATAAAAAATCAATCTTGCTATGAACACTCTAAATTCAGAGATCTATGAATGCAAATATTTTATGTATATCTCTTCTTTATCAGGAAAATGGTGGTTTTGTTATTTGAAGATTATGAATAATTCCTATTAAACATCATCAGAAAAAAAAAGAATGAAGAAAGAGAAATTTCGATAAAAAAAAAAATGGATGGCAGAATAGGAAAAAAGAGTTGTTTTAAAAAAGCCCTCGGGCAAAAAGGGAAATGAAGTGTATTATCATGAGACTTAGAAAATAATTTCTCTGTTTCTATAAAGAGTCACTTGTAATCCTCATAGAAAATCAAGCCACTTGTAAGAAGGGTGGAGCTCATGAAGCTATCTTGGGAGACCTGGGGCTATATAAACATATGTATTGGAGAAAAGTTTAGAAATACATTGCCTAACAAGTTTAGTAAAGAAGAGCAGGTTAAATACAGGTTATATACATGTTGTTCAGTCTTACAACTGCAAGATCAAGCTCTTCTGCATCCAACTGTGTTTCTGAATCCAGTAAGATCAGAAAGTGGAAACCATTAGCAGTGGGTCATCAAATGAGAAAGCCAGCCTCATGGAAGATCAGATACTTGTTCAAAATTCATATAGATATTCTCCAAAAAAATAAATATAGTTAAAGTAGTTTTTCAAATTCCCCAGAAAAAAGAGTTTGAAATTTATCTTATACATTGTGAATAATAAATAGGCACTAATTACATACTCTCCATGACTACTAATTAAATATATCTATAACATCATTTATATGATTTTAAGTAGTGGGTTGACTTTATATTATTTCAAGGCTTCTAAAATAGACAAAGGGTTTAATGCCTCCATTCATAATCTTGATCTCCCTTTTCCTGTTTTTCCCATGCATTTTTAAGTTTGTTCAACTACAGATTGTCCTAGCATGGGAGATTTCAGGAACCTGACCCTCCCAGTAGGAAACTGTTTATTAAATTACCTGTCAGTAAAATAATAAATAAATAAAATTTAAAAGTGGAAAAGAAATGCAGAATGGAGTGTAGTGGGGGGAAAAATACTATCTCAAGCATAAGTTAATTATCATTACTCTTTCCATTCAACAGCTTAAATAAAACTCTTGAGTTTTTTGGTCAAATTTAAAAAACGGCAACTTGAAATATGATTTAAGTATAAACTGCAGAATCAGAGGGCCAAAATTCTAAATTCTATTATTACCTCAGCAAGTAAAAAAAAAAAAAAAAATAGCTGTAGTGCAGTCTCCATCCACCTGTTTTGCACTACAGTGCTAACAAAGGTAATGGCCAATATTGCTGTCAGTATAAGAAATTTTTGATAATTGAAATCATAAACATTAGTGGAACATCAGTACTTAAAGACAGTTACATAACAGGTGGCTTGATTGAAAAAAAAACATTAAGTTCAAGTGTTTAGAAAAGTTTTACAAAATTACAGATGTGTCATTAATAGTCCAAACACGTGTAAAATTACTTGATCCTAAAGCTGGTGCAACATCTCAAAAAACATGTTTCTCAGTATAATTCAAGTCTAAAAAAATTTTTTTTTTTGCTATTCTACTTTGTAATCTATCATAGATGCATTTACAATGAGGTAAACTTATGAAAATTACTGAATAACAATAAATCCACCATTATTTAAATATTTATATTGTTGGCTATTGAAGAAGGGAGAAGGATGTGAAGGAAGCAAGGGAAGCCATATCTCTCCTTTTCTGCTAGCTTGGAAACCACAAAAATGGCACTCTTTCTCTCCCACTTCTGAAATATCCTGACAAATATTTAAATTTAATTTAAATTTATGAAGAGCACAAATATCTAACAAGCTAGGACATGGTAGATCATCTACTCTACTTACCTGCACACATTTCTAGGTAGTTGGGCTTCATAAGAATGATGCATGCTTATCAGATATAGTAAATGGGATTTAATCATGGTGAAGTTTAAAGTGAAACACCTGGGTTAGAATTCTAGCTAGCATTGCCCTTGTTACCTGCACAAATTTTACATGTCATTTATTCTTTACAACTTTTAGTTTTACTACTTAAAATAACTACAATTGTATGTATAAGAATGGCAAAATTATTACAGCTAAAAATCTATACTAATATTAATGGCTGCTATTTATTTGATACTTACTGCATGTCAAGCATATGTAATTCTCACAAAACTGAGTAAGAGATTCTGAAATCTATTTAGTATACAAGGAACCTGAAGGGTAGAAAGCTTGACATTTCAAAGTACATAACTGCTATTAAGGATAATGATACTGTCTTTGCCTAGGTTGCAGGCAGTTGTGAATATATAATAAGAAAAATGTATGCAGGATCTTTGCAAATTAATTTGTGAACTGTGAGGCATTGGCTATTATAGTATAGCTTTCAAAAATATATAAGCTTCTAAATGAAAAGTAGTTGTTCTAATTCCTAAATTCATGAAGAACTAGTATAGAATGATTATAGTTTTAGAATCAGAAGTAAAATGAAAGCCTTCAAGATCATCTATGCCTCTGTGTTCCATATGTTCAAAGATACGACGTAAAGTCATCAAATTGCCTGACATCATGCAGTAGACAGCAGCAGATCCGGGAAGTGAACTGAACATCTTAGATTCCTAATTCCATGTTTTGTTTTGTTTTGTTTTTTAATAGCCAGAGGAAGCTGCACTTTGGGCATTTGACTTTTCACGGATAATCTTCCTTCAAGTATCAACAGATGGAAGAAAATAACAATATTTAAATCCTAAGTAATCCTTTTATTATTAAACTAAACATACTTTGATTCTAAACAAAACACACTACACATTATTTCAATGTGATATCTAAAGAAAATAGTTTTTCAAAGTAGTTTAAGTGAGAACAAAATACCACTTATCAGCCCAGCTGCTCATGGTGTGGACAGAACATTAAATACTGAGATTTCAAACATTAGCCTAGGGTCAGAGACAGTGTATAGATAGTCTGAAAGCCAGTCACTCTATATCAGAATCAACTGCCTATTCTGAGCTGCCAAATGCAGAACAAGATGGAAAAAAGTTCAAGCCAGTTATGCAACCACATTAGGAGTACAAAATATGAGCAAAAATTTAAATATGAAAATAATAATGATGTGTAACATGGTGATGTGTAAACATGGACAAGAAACTCAGCTGAGTAAGGAAGCATAATCTCAGAAGAGAAGAAAAATTTATACGACCTAAGAGAGCTTACTAAGAAATTGAATTCTGTAAAACAGTGATTAAAGATGAGCAGTTCAACAACCAAACACAATTAAAAGAGAAATTGAACCTATATAAACAAAATGAGGTCCAAACAACCAATGAAAAGTAGATAAATCAGAAACAAGACAGAACAGGATACATGTGGCTGAAAGTTGAGTTACTAACATAGTGGAAAGACTAACATAACTCAGTTACATGTGTATAGGAAAAGAAAGAGACTTTACAAAGGACTACTTATTAGAAAGGAACTAATAAACTAATAAATAGGGAGGTTAAACACTATCCAATATGAAAATAAAGCATTCCTGAAGTAGTAATCTGAACAAATGAAACTGAAGATTACCCAAACTAAAAGAATTTTTTTCTTAAAATAAAGAACCCACTATATTCCAAGAAAAAAATTTTTGTAGGATGCACAATTGCTGGTACATATCTTGGTTAGGTTACTGAACATCTAGGATAAAGATATAGTTATTTAGTAAACCAGAAAGATTGAATAAATTTCCTGGGAGAAGTGTTGGTGGCAACAATGCTGATAAATGTATCCCAGGCATTTTTACAGTAACAATCAGTGGAGTAACACCTATATGCAGAGAAATATATCCAGTTAAAATGTCACTAAACTTTAAAAGCAAGAATAAAATGTTCCCAATTATTTATATTTAAAATCAAGATAAATAATACCTGTTATCTCCATATTATGAGGTGGTGGCAATTGATGAGAAAATCCAGTCAGCTGAGGGACAGATCAAAAATGAAGACACTGGGAATGGAGAAGCTAAGTGAAAAGGACTGGTGGTGGGCACAGAAATCATGTGATATGAATACATAAAAATAATGATTATAAATCAGAATGTAAAGTATATAACCTTTCATAAAGTAAAAATAATCTTAAAGCTTACATAAAGGTTTATGAAAGGAGACTGAAGAAAGATTTAGAAGGTTTTACATATTGTTAAAAATACATGTTTCTGACTTTTAATTTTTCTCATAATTAATTGCAGTAACTAATTCACTTTTTTTTTTTTTTTGAATAGAGAGACACTTTAAGAGAAAAAAAAAATCTGTTGTGGTGAAGAAATAATCCCTAGAAACTAAGCAATTCAATAACTTTTATTTTTACATTAAAATTTTTAACTTACTCAAACGTTAATTTAATATATCCGATGTAGCATATTTAATAACATCTTTTTTGAGATGAACATATGTATTACCTGTGTTAACGTATCAGCTTTATTGAGGTTTAACTGACAAAAAATATGCTGCACATTTTTAAAGTGTATAATTTGATATGTATTGACATACAGTTTGACAAACCTGTGAAACCATCACCAGAACCAAGGTAGAGAACATGTCCATCACACACATTTCTCCATGCTGCTTGTTGATTCCTTCCTCCCAATCCTCCTTCCTCATCTAATCCCCAGGTGATCTGCTTTCTCACTATAGTTTATATTTTCCAGAATTCAGCGTAACTGAAATCAAGCATTAATCATTCTTTTCTTGTCTGGTTTCATTCACTAAGAATAATTATTCTGAGGTTCATACACATTTTGTGAGTCTATAGTTCATTACTATAGTGTTTCTCTGTTCAGCAGTTTGTAGACATTTGACTTGTTTCTGGTTTTTGGCTATTATAACTGAAAATGAAGTGAATCTGTGTATCTTTGAATAGACTTAAAGACTTCATTTCTCACTGGTAAACATTTAAGAGTGGAATGACTGGATCATAATGATAGGTGGATTTTTAATGCTTTAAAAAATCTACCAAACTGTAATCCACGGTTGTTGTACCCTTTTACATTAGCAACAGCACAGTGTGTGAGTTCCGTCACCTATTCACATCTGCCAGCACTTGGTATGGTTAGTCATGTGAATATTAGCCATTAATAACAAATATGGTATCTCATTGTGGTTTTAATTTGCATTTCCCTGGTGAGTAATAATGTTGACTAAACATTCATGCAATTATTTGCATCCATATATTTTCTTTGGTGACGTGTCCATTTAAATTTTGCCCATATTTATTGTTGTTTTCTCATTACTGAGCTGAGAATTCTTCATATATCCTGTAATTGCAAATATTTTTTCAGTCTGTGGCTTGTCTTTTCATTGTTTTATCAGTGTCTTTCAAGGAACAGAAGTTTATTTTGTTTACTATAAAATGCAATTTATCCGTTTTTATGCAATTCGTTTTGGTTGCTACATCTAATAAATCATAGAACTATAGAGCCTGTAGAAGAAAACACAGGAGAATAATATTCGTGACCACGGATTAGGAAAAATTTCTTAAATACAACACCCGAAACACAATTCAGAAAAGAAAGAAATAATAAATTAAACATTATCAAAATTTTAAAAATTCTGTTGAAAGACACAAAAGAATGACAAGTCACAGACTAGGACAAAATATTTTAAAATCATATATTTGATAAAAGATGTGTATCTAGAATATGTAAAGAATTTTTAAAATAATGAGAAAAAACACAATAAAAACCTCATAAGATTTGAATAAACATTTCACGAAAAAAGACATAAGGATGGTAAATAATCATATGAAAAGATAGTCATTATTACTCATAAGGAAAATGCAAATTTATTATGCATTTGGTCTTAATTTTTGCTTATGGAGCAAACAAAGGGTAGATTGTAGATCATCTTTTGGCTTTGGGAATCTAGTCATTGTTGTACATTTTTTTGAAAAGACTACCTTTTCTCCACAGAATTTCTCCACAAAATCCTTTATACATTTGCCAATAATGAGATGTCCCATATACATGTGCATTTATCTATATTCTGCTTCACTGATCTATTAGTCTATTTTTACATGGCACCACACTGTCTTTATAATAAGCCTTAAGATCAGGTAGTGATAGTGATCCAACTTTGTTCTTTCTTCTCAAAGTTGTTCTGGCTATTCTAGTTCCTCTGTATTTCCATATAAATTTCAGAATCAGCTATTGATGTTTACTAAAAAAAATCTGTTATCTCAAATGAACTTGTTTGAATCTACAGATCAAATTGGTGGCAACTGAAAAGAACATTGAGTTTCATAATTCATGAACACCATTTATTGTTCCATTTATTTAGATCTTTAATTTCTCTCATCAGTATTTTAGTTTTCACTTTGCTGTTCTTTCTTATCTTTTTCAAATTTTCCTCTATTTCATATGATAGCATCACATTTTAAAATGTTATTGTAAGTGGATTCTTTTCTAATTTCACCTTCTGTGTATTTGTTGATCATATATAGAATTACAATTAATTTTGCATATTGACATTTTATCCTGTAACTTTACTAAACTCACTTATTTTATTTGTAGATTCCACTAAATTCTTTAGACAATCACATCATCTGTGAATAAAGTCAGTCAGATTTCTCTCTTTCCAATGCAGAGACAATTTACTTTTTTTCCTTCCCTGTTATACTAGTTAGAATCTCTAGTGTGATGATGAATAAACCTAGTAAGAAAAGACATCCTTGTCTCTTTTCTGTCTTAAGAGAGAAATCATTGTTTTTTTTCCCCCATTAAGTGTGATGCTAACTTTATTTTTTGTTTGCTTGTTTTGTTTTATCAGGCTTAGGAAGTTCCCTTCTATTGCTAATTTTCTAGTTTTTTTTTTAAGGAAAAGTTATTAGATTTCAACAAATGCTTTCTCTGCATTTATTGAAAGAAGCATATGGTTTTTCTTTAGTCTGTTAAGATGGTGAATATTATATTGATTGATTTTTCAGTGTTATACCAACTTTGCTTTTTCAGGATAAATCTGAATCATCATAATGTAATGTCATCCTTATATATTGCTGGATTCACTTACTTAAAATTTTGTTTAGAATTTTCATGTTCATATTCACGAGGGTATCAATCTGTAGTTTTTATTTTCTTGTATTGTTATAGTCTGCTTTTTGTATCAGAGTAATGATGGCATTGTAAAATGACTTGAAAATAATTCCTGTACTCTTAAGTTTTCCAAAAAAACTTGTGTATAATATGATCTAATACTTAAATTAAGGTTTAGCTGATTTACAATATTATATTAATTTCAGCTATATAAGTTAGTGATTCAAAATTTTTATAGATTATACTCCATTTAAAGTCTTATAAAATATTGGCTATATTCCCTGTGTTGTACAGTATATCATTGTAGCTTATTACCTTTATACATAATAGTTTGTACTTCATAGTCACCTACCTCTATTTTGCCCCTCCCCTTCTCTATCTTCCCGCTAGTAACCACTGGTTTGTTCTCTGTACCTGTGAGTCAAATCTCTAAGACTAGTAAATGAAAGAAGACAAATAGGGAAATATAATACAGGTTAAAGTCACTGATACTCTTCAGTGACTTCTAGGTCTTTCCTCTTGCTCCCAAATTATCATGTTGTTTGGGTAGAACTTTTATCGTTATAAATATGTACCAGATTGTCTTGTCTATTGTTTAAATGATGCTCATTTTAATGCTGTGGGTTGTTTTCTCTGATGGAAATTATATTAAGTTTGGGTGAATCAAATACTAAACATATTCAATTACATTCATTTCCAATATGATTTAAGGAAACAAAATAAGCACAGGGTAAATTGTACCATGATGACAATTGTTTTGGAAGACGTCCATTTTCCAAATGTGTTTGTTTTATTTGGGATCTTTATTTGTATCTACAATTCAAATTTCAAGTTTACTTATCATAAAATTGCAAATGTTAAACAATCACTGTATAATCATGCCTTTAAATATTCCATAATGTATAAATGTACAGAAACATCATCCTGTACATACTTTATGAAGGCAGGATGTATATTTTAGACACATGCATTAGCGGAACAAAAACAATTCAGAGGTCCTCTAGATAAAAATGAAGAAAAGAAAGATTATGAAAAAAGCAAAAACATAAAGATAAAGGTAGACCAAAAGATTCAAAGCTGAAGGTAGATCAAAAGATTCCAAATGGTAGTGTTGGAGGAATTAGCTAGAGTCTAACTGTTATTATTCTTGGAGTTGGCTCATGCAAGCAGCTAAACGGTGATAACTTTCCTCTAAATCTGGCATGTAGAAGTAAGTCTTTGAAACCAGATATTCCCTGGGCCACCATCATGAGATTAAGGTCACTATCATGAGAAAAAACCATAAATACAGTTGCCTTCAACTTGACCACTCTTTACACACGTCCTTTATGGATCAGATTACCTGACCCTTTTCTACCTCCTTTGGTTATCATGGAATCTTCACATGTTAACTGGCCCCTCTGGACCTCTGCTTCCCAGTTCTTAAAGCCTAATCAACATCCACTTTTCTCTAACCAAGCACATAGCAAACACTTTATGTTCTATCAGAAACACAAAATTAAAAAAAAAAAAATCAGACTGATGGTGACTAGGACTTCAGAATTATTTTGCTATGATCAATGTGATACAATGAATGAGTACTATTCGTACATTGAATTATGATTCCATCTTTTCCTGGTAAGACAGTGCATTTAATTTCCCCTGTTGGATATATTTACTGAATCCAATTAGGTAAGACAAGAATTTTGAACTCAGTCTCTCAGCGATAGTAAGAGACAGTGAACTCTAGCTAGCTACAAGAGGGAGCATACCATCCCCCCAACCCCCCGTATCTCTCTAGCCACACACAGCTGTGCCCCTCTGTGTCTTCAGTTTTCACTCCAGCAATAGGGACCTCCTCTTCTCACCCATAAAAAACACGAGATTTCTGGCCTTCCAAAACCTTTGCTCATGCTGGTTTCTCTGCCCTGCACACCTTTCGTAACCAACTAAGGCCTGGCCATCCTTCACATCTCAGCTTAGACATCATCTCATAAAAGATTTCTGATTCCGCCTCTTATTCAGTCCAGACAAGACCAAATCTCTCTTTATTGACATTCTCCTTTGACTATCAAGTCCCAGTAGAATCTCTTCCCTCATGTGGAAATGACGCATGGTTATTTCTGACTGCTAGGCGAAACTAGAAATTCTTAATAGGAGTTAGACCTTAATAACCTTTGTATCCTCAGTACTCAGCCCAATTGCTGACATGCAGATGCTCAATATATGCTTTTCAAACTTCTCTGAAGAAATAGCCTAGAGATAATCAAAGAAGCTTTTGAGAGCACATTAAAGCTGTGTGTATACACAACTCTGAGGTTGACTACTGAGGCACCTACCTGGTTAAAGTAAAGGTAGAATTGACCTTTCTAACAATTTTCAATAAACAAATCAAATTTTCTTTAAATCTACATATTATAGAACTAATTACCTCAATTCATAACTACATCTTTGTACAACAAAGTTCATATTTTATAGTAAAACAAAAACATTTAAACATAAAAAATTCTTCTTTGCCCTTTCACCTCCTCTCTCCCCAACTGTGCATTGTCTGTCTGCATTATGCATCGACCTAAACTCTCCCGTGGCAGGAATACCTGCTCAACCATAAGGAGCAACATTCTCCTAGCATCAACAAGACAACTCCTTAGAAGGTAACAACATTCCTTCTTGATCTTGTAAAGGGGCCACCAGACCCACCAGAATGATGCTTAGATCTGGACTATGTAAACTGCCAATACAACATCATTTCATGCACAGCCCTCTGTCTCAAAAAACTTACAAAACGGTGCCTTGATTTCTAATCAAATTTGGCCCAAATAAAGTTTTCCATTTCTTTCTTAGATCAAAAGGTTAATTTTTATTGACATCTTCATAACCCAGTTTTGCCCCCTCTGGCACTTTGAATAATTGGTAGGAATTAGTAGCCAGTGATTCTAATTATTTAATATAAAGAATTGCATAGAATTGTCTTCACTTAATTCACTCAGTGCTTAGAATGTCTAACTTCCTCTTGTTAACCAAGTCAATATTGTATTACTTAAGCTTGCTGTTTTGAAATGAACATTACATGTATCAGCAATCTGCCTTAAGAATGTACCTAGCATTTGTAGGGGAGCAAAATTCACCACCACAAAATATGTCTTTTTGACATAAGGATTAATAGAGGCTGATTATTTTTAAGAAACAGAAGACTCAGGAAGTTTTTCTTGTTACCTCTCCCTTAACTGTTTAAAATAATTTATATAAAGGGCCTGTTCCTGGAACAGTGCTATCAGACAGAAGAGCTTCATAGGGCAAGATATGGGGAAAGGGAATGGAGCTTCCATGCCCTCTCCGAGTGGTCCACTCTCCCAGCATCTCCATGGTTCACTAACTGGAAGTTCTCTGAACCCCATCCTTTCAGGGTTTTATGGAGGCTTAATTACATAATCATGGTTAACTAAATCAAATAAATCATTGACCACTGGTGATTAAACTACATCTCCAGCTCCTCTTCCCTGCCCAGGTCGGGGATAAGATTGTAAGTTCTAAAACTGTACAACAATTATAACAATCTACATTATGAGCTCTGAAGAAGAGCAAGGAATATCAACATTTGTATAACTCTGATTTTTGTTCAGGAAAACTAGAAAAAGTCAACCCAAACATAGATAATAACATTTACTAGTTTTAATGATGACAATTTAATCTTTGGATTAATTGCAATTAGTTATTTGTACAATCCAAATTGTATTGTTAATCATACCTAAAATATTATTTTCTCAAATACTGTAGTTTCCATCATTCTATAACATCCTTGTATCTGTTATGTTTTCAAGGTTTACCTAGCACACTAGGATACATAATTTCTCTATCATTCAAAATTTATCCTATACATTTCACTTTGTATAGTGAACACAGATTTACAATTTTATATGAAATTAGAAAAGAAATACACTGGAGAAAGTATGAGTACATGTATTTCAGTGACTATCCTCAGTATTTTTTAAAATTTCCACTGGGAATAGAAAAATAGTCTGAAACCTTCATTATTACTCTACTAATCTGGAATCTGCAATGATGCAACTTGGACTGGGCTTTTGGACCTGGAAAAAAATGTCTTACCAAACAAATTCATAGTGAACATAGCTAACTTGAGTACTTTTTAAATAAAGTTTTATCATAATTAATTATTTTGTAAGTATTAAAGTATGATCTAAACTTCTGATATATTTGCTAATACACGTAGGATATGTTCAAAATTAATAGGAAATTATGTAAATTTTACATAACTCACAGGCAAATGCCTCTAAAATACTTGCTTAAAATATCTTCACATTTCTCTTTCTTGGTAGTTTTTATTATTTTCTTCCACATTCTATCCTTTTTTTCTTTTTCTGTTTTCTTTTTTTTTTTTTAATGTTTCCATGTTGCAAAATATCTGTATTTTATGTGTTACCGCCCTCCTTATTTAGGAAAAGTAGGAGATATCACATATCTATTTATGTCCCTATTTCTCCTGGTTCCATTTGTGTTTATCTAGTCTGATTCACTTTTATCAAGGTACTTTATCCTTGAAATTGACTTTTCAAGCTTATCAAAGGAAACCATTTTTCTGACTTCATGCTCCCTTGCTGCCCATAGAGACAGGATTTATTTTAGATCCAGTTAGGAAAACCTAGTTCCATTAAAAGCCTCTACCCGAAGAGTCAAAAAGAATTAATCTAGACTCATAAATAAAAGAAATGAAATTCAAATCTAGTTTTTAATTTTGTATTGTTTTTGAGTAATAAATATAAAATATTCCACCAATTGATATTTTAAATCAAGCAGGGAAATATTTAAGAATTAAAATATACTCTAATTCTGTATTATGTCCAGCTACGAAAGATATACAAGCACAAAAAGAGAGAACTGAAGAGATGAGAGAAAGAAATGTGACAGTTTTAGGATTTAACCAAACCCTAAAATCAGAGTTCTAACACTTATACACATGCATGAAATCTTCAACATTTACAGGAAAAAAGTGTGAAAGGAAAAAAGTTTAAAATGGAATCAGAGGATATGCAATAGTGAATCTTGACAAAAGAAAAGACAAGAAAATATTCACATGGTTTCTTAAGAAAATGGTTTTAAAATTCCACATAAAGCTGAAAAATACAACTACTACAAATTTTTTCTTTCGTTTTCATTTAGTAGAAAGACAAGTCCTGCTTTCCTGTTCTGATAAGTGAGAAATATATGCTCTCAAATTTTAAGGGAAAGATTGCACCTAAATAGATTAACACTACCATCTTGTGTTTCTTTAGATTGCAATATTGCTTAGAACGACCTTTAAAACACATTGCATGAAATAGGACCCACATAGTGTTATCCTTTCTTGTCACTATGTTGAATTTTCAATTCCATACCTGTGGTATTTATTATTAGTCTGTTCTTTTCTCAGTGTGCTCTGCCTGCTCTATCTGTGATATGTGCTCCTGCAGACACAGATCCACACACATACACAAATGCATGAAGACAAACATACTGTACACACAGAAATACATACTCACACACTACACAGAGAAGCAAAGTAAAAAATGTACTGCTTTAAAGCCCCAAATGACTATATCCTGTGGAAATGTCTTTTTATTTTCCTTCTGGCGTGATTGGCCTCCTTTTCTTTTTTTAAAGACACATCTTTACTAGTCTAACTAGAATAGCCTAAATGGGAGAACATCAGCATGAAAAGAACCAAATTCCTATACATAAGCATATTTATGAGCTGTCCCTCCCATTGATGGTTCAGGGATGGGAAGTAAAGATGTCACCTAGAGGGAATTAAGGAAAGACCAACCAGAGAGCAACTGCTTACAGAGCAGAATGCCACTGATGGCTATCTGAGAGCTCTGATAATTCATTCTATCTTGGCCCCCAGTTTCTGGAAAACTTCAGTAATCTGTTCTGTTTCTCAACCTTAGACTAATGCTGATTTAAGGAAATTACTAAGAGAGATTATCTCCAATATATTAAATTACATGAGGGGAAAATTATAATTTGCTAAGAGAGGGATGATGGTGAAGGGGACACTGAGAACACAGAAGGAATTCAGAGTGAGAGATGCACAGAATGAAGAACCCCAGAAATTCTCAAAAATACTAGGGAGGAAGGCTAGGGAACATCCCATAATTAATAGTGGGGCTCAAGTCACTATATATAAAGTTCATGTTGAGAGAATCAAAATGAAGTGAGAGGATTGAAATAAATCTTTTTACACATTCATATCTATATCTATCAATATTGGTGAATTCAAATGCAAAAATATACACCGAACACCTGGCTGTCAGGACAAAGCATAATAAGTTACCACCACACTCTTCCGTAGTTGCATGGTACTTGTTATATAACTTAAGTTTTTGTCTGATTCCACATTATACTACTATTTTACCTGGCAAACAGACTACTTTTCTTATTTGAATTTCCCCTAGTCTAGCACAAAAATGGATAGGTTATCAGTAAATATCAGACTGAAATAGTTAAAGATTTCCCATATGAATATGGATTGAAATGAAAACAAGAAAAAAGAGAAATTGTTTCATCATCTTGGAAAAGAATGAAGCATTTAGCAGTAAATTAAGCATAACTAAACCAAGAGTCAAAACAATGCCAATTTTCTGAATTCATAATGTAAGAAGAATAATCAGTATTTTGAACAAAATAGAGGAAATAAGGAAGTATACAAAACAATCATGGTGAGGCATAGAAGATACACTGCAAGTAAATATTCTTCTGTAATTTAGTTTTATTTTTCAAGTTGGTTCATTGTTATTGTTACCTTGTTCTTTTTGTTTGTTTGTTTTAACAATGCATAAAGAGATTTGGAACAATCAATATTTTACGTGGAAAATGAAGTCAAATTATTTACTTGGCAAAAGAGATGAAATATTTTCAAAAACTGGCATATTATCTACACTGAATTTATGTAGCATTACTATTGCTAAAAGGGAGACAGCATGCATTTCTAATCCTATCAGTTTGAATATATTTGGTGGATACAGAAACTTTATTTGAATTTTCTGGACAGGTTGACCAGAATTTTCTAGGCCCCCACTCAACATTAAAGCTGAAAATTCAAGGCACTGATATTTTGAGATCAAGGCTCAACAAAGAGAATGCATATGCAGTTCATCAAATCTATTTTTTTTCACTTAAGGGAATCTAACCAACATGAATAAATGCATCAGTGTTAAGTAATTCTGTAGATGAACTAATTAAAATATGAAAATATTAAAATATCAGAGCCTAGAGTTGGGGGTTGTAAGGTCAAATATGATCTTAGGAAACACTGGTTTATTTCATCATCAATGTCAAAACCCAAGAATTAAGGTCGAGCTACAAATTGGGACCATGTATACACTATTACATGGGATGGCCTGGTATCATTTCAGGACTGTGAAAAAGGGAAGAAAAATCAAGAAATTCTCATGTAGAATTCTGGAGAAATCCAGTCTGATTATTTAAAACAGACAGTGGCAAGATATTTCCCATCTTCAAACAAGGACCAATAGGCTCAAATTATAATCATCTAAAAATGTGTGTGTGTAGGGAGAGGAGAAATAAAAAGATGGGAGCGTAGGGGAGCAAGAGATAGACTTTCTGAAGGTAAGACTCTTCCAAAACTGCCTAAGAAAATAATCATGCTTTCCCAAGACTGTTGGAGGAAATTTAACACATCTCTTGTAGTACTGTCACATGATTTATTAAATGTTAATTTGGGTGTTACCCAAGGTCAAAATGGCCATTTCAATTAAAATATTTTTCAACTCCAGACAAATACTAATGTGTATGCTGAACAAATTATTATTATTTTTTTTTTGCCCAAATGAACATATATATTTAAAACAGTGGAGGCAGAACTTCTTTTTAACAGATTGCTCAGTTAAAAAAGACTCAGGAACTTCTCAAAAAAATACACTTGCTAAAGCAAACAGGTAATCTAACTTCTAAATTAGGTACTTGACATCAAATGGCTTTTGAGAGAGAAGTACTAATCTTTTCATTGCTTTGTAAAATTATTTATCTTCTCTACTGATAAGCTGCAAAGGATATCTCCATAAAAATAAACATACACACAAAAATAAAATAATTTAAATTGATTTACCAGATATTCTGGTGTTATTTTTTTTTCAAGGAGGAACAAGACAATAGATCTATAGTCTTCAAAAATAAGTAATTGCAAAATAACACACATTTGTGTGGACTAGTATATGGATCCAGTATTGTACCTAGTGATCATTATTACTATAAAATAAAGTTAATTATAAATAAAAAAGGGAAAGGTCCATGTAAAATTCACAAGAGGACATCTTTAATAAACTTTTTAAGTTTTAATTAATCAGGCACTGAAATCTTGTCATTATGTGTACCAAAAATACTTTTTCAGTAAGATTTCAAATGCATTCTATTTTCTCCAGATACAATATATGCAAAACAGCCAAACACATATAATTATATGTGCCTTTACTCTTCAAGTTATCATTCCTTTTATTTTTTTACTCTCATATTTCACTTAGGAGAGACATTTGAGTTATTATAATACTGGGTACTTACACGATGATGTGTTTTCATCTATGTATCTTCTTTTTAATTCAAGTATGTAATTTTTAGGAGATTCCTGAAATGGTTACTAGAGTATGTGTTTTCTGTGATATATGCATTAAATGTAATGGTTTGTTGCTAACAATATCAAACTTCAAGATTACTTAGAGATCATCTTACTAAATTCTTCATTTGCATAAAGAAATTGGTGCTAGAGACTGAGACAATCACACAATTAAAAATGTCACTGATAGAATTAGAACCCAGTGTCAGTTTTACAATCCATCTTACAATTTATAGTCTTCTATTTCTCCCCTATTCTGGAGTGTACCCATATTCATAATGGTAAAAACTGTGTGTAGTTTTATATTTTCACTAATAAAACTGAAGCTGAAAAACATGATCAAAGCCAAGAGTATGTACTTCAAATATTCATTAATTAATGCATTTACTGATCTAGGCTATTTTAGAAGATGCAATTATGACTCATGAAGGGAAGAACTTATACTCTAAAGAGAAAGAGACAGAAAGAAAGGTAGAGAGAACAGAGATGAATATATATTTATATAGATAGATTTTATATTTATCTCTCTCTATATTTCTTAGGAATTAGAAAGTTGACATTACTAAGAACAGCAAAAATGTGCAGATTTAGAAGTTAAAAAGATTATACATAGCTGGAGGTTTCAGAGGACACCTTTAGAGAAATGGCATTTGTCCGTTGCTTTGAAGATCGTAAAGAGTGAGTTCACAGAGGTGCCTTTAAGGATATTTATGACAAAAGGAATGAAAGTACAAAAAGCACAGAGTTCAAAAATGCACAGCATAATGAACGGTTCACCTTGATTGGAATATGGTATATGATGTCAGAGAAAGGTGACGGATCTTGCTTTCCAGTTTAGGAGTCTGAGCTTTGAATTACAGGTAATGAGTAGCCATATAGAGTTACTGAACAGAGAGAACAATCAGTGCTTGCATTCATGCCTTTGCATGAATCCAGCTTGGTTATCCAAGCCAAGCAAATCATGTCTCACTGGAGTTAATCCCTGGAGAGAGACAAGAAAGGGTAAGTTTCTTTTCTTTTCTTTTCTTTTTTTTTTCAGGTAGACTTGGAAATAATGAGAACCATGAACCACTAATATAAAGCAAAAGAGAAATTTGAGCTGATGGTTGAGAAGGCAATGTTTAAGAACCTGGAACCCACTACACTTTCTTGCTCATAACATATAGACAATAATTTCCTGTCACTTTTATCTAAAAGTGTTCCTGCTTTCAGGAACATTCACCTGATAGCAATGTTCTGAGGGTAAAGGGAAGATCAGAGGTGGGGAAAAAATGTAGGAATTTCTTGCAGGAGATAAAGGGCCTCCATTTAAAATGACACTGGGACTGGAGAGGCAGAAATGAATTTAGACAAAATTTTGAGAAATAAGAGCTAATATTTAGGAAGTACTATTTAGGTGTCAAACACTGGGCTAAAAACTTTTCAGGTATCATCTAATTTAAGTCTCAGATAAATTTATGATATAATGAAAATAAATCTTTATGATGACAGATATGAAAAACAAATATTGACAGAAATTATGGTTAAAGTAACAAATCTGGAATTTAAACCATGTGTCTAATTTCAGAATCCAATATTCGAATTTTCAAATGAATGTTGGGAAAAGGGGAAGATAGAATGGTGACTAATCTTGGTAACAGAGACGAGAGAGATCCTTTTAGGTGGGACAGGGAACTCAAGAGAAGAAAAATTATTAAGTGGGATAATTATAAATTTAATTTCAGTCACATTCGATTTTAGAATTCATCAGGAAATTAAGTTGAAATTTCACAGAAGCTGGCTGAATATGTCAGATACAACTGTGGGGAAGATCTGCATAGCCGTGATAGTTTAAGTCATTATATTGCCAGGCAAGAAAGTGTAGAGTAAGAGAACAGTAGGACCAAAACCTGATTTGGAGAAAGGAAGAATAAATAGCAATAAAGACACGGCTGGAAGACAAAACAGAATTAGCCTGTACCCTATCACAGAAGACAAAGAAGAATGCACTAACAAGAATGAGTGTTCACTCAATAAACATGCCTTCTGCATGGAGCCAACATTGAGATATACAGATATGCATCATATGTATTTATATCTCTCAAAATATTTGCATAATCTGCATCTGTTTACCTATACCTGTGACTGACTGATTTATACATTTGTACCTTTGGGTTTCAAGTCAGCAATTGAAGCAAGAGCTTCATATACTCAGATTACTTATGTTTTTAACCAAGCAATAAAGTGTTATATTTATCATCCTATGTTGTACATAAATCAGTTAATGTTTAAGAACATATACTTCAAACATTAGGATCAACAGGCAAAATATTGACACTGACAAACAGAAAGACACTAAGAATAACTGAAGAAACGTTAGAATAATTTTCCCATTTCATCCATACATTTTAATGCCAATAATATAAATACTAAGAAACTGTCTTATTTTTCTTAAATATTTTTCAATTTCCTGCTTAATTTTTAACATTTTCTTCCCTTAATTAACTTGTATGTTTAAATCCCTCTTAAATTTAAAAAAGGATACTCAAGTT
Organism: Camelus ferus; assembly: GCF_009834535.1. Taxonomy (NCBI): domain Eukaryota; kingdom Metazoa; phylum Chordata; class Mammalia; order Artiodactyla; family Camelidae; genus Camelus; species Camelus ferus. The sequence goes on from NC_045701.1 coordinate 49,189,175, forward strand.
ACATAAGCATCTTTCTCAAGAAAACTAGTTTATTTACTTAATTGAGAAACAATATTAAAGAATACAATTAACATATTCACTAATTTTCAAGAAAATTATTTGACTTCTTTCCCTTTGAAAATAGCTTATAATTAAGAAGAAAGAGTAATTTCCACATTTAAAATAAGTCTAGTAAGTGTGAAATCAAGGGAGACCTTCTTTCAAATTCACAATACATGGTCAACTTAAGTCTCAAAGTTTCCTTTTGAAAAACTTCTGCTTTGCCTACTAGAATCTTTAAGTCTTCAGGAAATACTCATTTGCTATATAAGACAGATCAAAATGATCCGATGGAACAGCATGAAATACAGCTACTCCTTTCCCAGATGCAAAGCCAAAAGACAGACAAAGAACGAACATAAGCATAGCAGTACACAGAAAATGAGTCAAAAAGCAAATCAAGGAAAAAAAAAGAAATAACATAGGCTGGAACTCTACTTGCTTAATATACAGAACTGTAATTACTACAACCAAATGGAGAAAAATACTAGAGCAAAACAATTACTAAGGAAGTTTAACATGGCAGATGAAAAGAGTAGATACATTTGAAAGAATGAAAATTAAAAAATCCCTTCTGAATGAGAATCTGGTCTTCTTTCAAAATCCTAGCTCTGCTCTCTATGACAAGAGAAGAATGTCAACTATGATTTTAGGCATCGTTTCCGTGTTAAATTGTTTCTGCATTGAGAGGAATGTTAACATCTGATAGGAAGACACAGTTTTGAGCTTAGTGTATGTAGTTAGTGACTCTTGTAGCTCTAGGGACTCTTACAAGAGACATTGGTTCCTGTGGGGCAGAGAATTCTGCCAGAGTTCCCATCACTAAATTATGTACATCTTGTCTCCTTATATATATAAGCCATCATCTAGGCAGTGGTTCTTAACCTGGAGTAATTTTGCCCATCAGAAGACATCTGGCAATATCTGGAGATTTTTTTTTTTTGCCATGATATCGGGGAGAAGTGTGCTCCTGGCATCTTAAGTTAAGAAGCCAGGAATACCTCCAAACACACTAAAATTAACAAAATAGTTCCTCCAACACACAACAAAAAATTACATTTTGGCAGAATAATTCATTGTTGGGAGCTCTACGCACTTGGGACATTTAGTGGCTTCCCTGGCCTCCATGCACTAGATGCCAGTTGCATCCCCCCTTCTCCAGCCATGACAATCAGAAATGTTCTCAGAATTTTCGAGTGTCCCCAGAAGTGGGGAGTGGGAGGTCATGTTAGCAAACTGTGGGTCCTGTCTTATATCGGCAAAGTGAATAAAACTTTTGATAGATAAGTTTTTTTCTAAATATTAAACTATGCTTGTATCTACATTAAGACAGCAGCAGAGATGGAACGAGGAAAAAAAAATCTGCATTTATTTTCTTTACATCATCCAGATACTTGCTGAACTGATCCTCTTTCTAGGTAATCTGCGCTCCATTCCTCAATAAAGACATCTTGTCTGTGCTCTACACTGAGAAGCTCTTTAGAATGGGAGAGTTCCTATTGTCTTTGACAGTTTCGTTAGATTGTTATCTACTCTGCTGTCTTCTCTGAAAGAGTGAGAAACAGGGAGCAAAGGGATAGCCCAGGATGACAGGAGCAGTTCAGCTACAGTAAACTCATCCTAAAGACTGCAGGTATTCAGCTTTCAAATATTCAGGAGTAACATAAAAATAAATGTTTAACTTCCAAATATCGGGAATAACATAAAAATAAAATGTTTAAACAAATCTGTTTTCAAGGCAGCTCCATTATAATTCCTCATTAAACCCATTGGGAAATATATTTATATGACATATTGACTTGAAATAAAAATTCTAGAGTTTACTATCTTATACATAAATATCTTTAATTGTAGGCGCAATAAATGTATACATACAGTAAAGCTTTAGTAATAAAAGTGACATCCAATGCAGTATATAGCTTTTCACTTGATTTTCAAGGAAAGTACCTCAAAATATAATCATGTCACTAGAAGTTTTTACCAGTGCTTTGAGATAAAATCACTTAAAGTATAGTTTTTATGAAAAATAAAATGTTATACTTTATGAAATTAAGATAATAGTGTATAATATGTATACTTCCATAATATAAGTATAAGAAAAAGCAGTAATTTCTTTTAGGAGGGCAATAGACATATCTCAGTTTCTTCATTTAATATACATATTTGAGTATATTCTTCCAATGGCATTTTTATTAATCAACATTCAAATAATCAGTATTCAACTGGATAAATTTAAAAGTCACTTTTATTACTGCTATTTTTATTTAGGGAATTGTTTTTGCTTCGTTCAAGAAGCTCTAAACATATTATAATTTTTAAAAGATATGAATCAACTAACCTACACAACATTTTTTACTTCCATGATTCCATTCTAATGCTGCTTCAAATAAATATAAGCAGGAAAGTTAAAAGAATTGTTATACAGTTTCAAAAACATGTGAACAAAATGAAATTAAGTAGTGGCTGAAAATTTAAAGTTCTGTTATTAAAAGCTTTAAAATTTACTTTGCAATTTCTCCAGCTTTTTTTTCTAAGTAAGGTGAATTCTGAACCATTATTTTTCAAAATCTTATATTTGCAACTTCTTATTCTGGTCCATGTTATTTGTAGTAACTGGCAATTGTAGAAGTTAAAAATATTATAAAATAAACCTTAAGCTTTCAAAAAATGAACACTGTGCACAAAAATTTCATAATTTAAACCACTTTATCATGGCAACTAAGCTACTCCTAATAAGATAGCTCTGTACTTCTGCCACTTGCTAAATCACTATCTACACATTGTAAGAAGTGAATTAATTGGAGATGGTAAATAAATACAAGCGTTTTAATAAAATGACTGGTCTATAATGTTAACACACTGGCTAAGAATAAATCTCACTTGGAGATTTAGAACATAAACTAAAGAGACTGTTCCATTTTTATGTAATATGAAAAATAGGCCCTTACAACCTATGCTCATCAAAGTCCTAATATAACTACTTCTTTGCTCTAAAGCTTTAATCATTTTGATTGATTATTGTTTAATTGGACGTGAGTAAAACTAAATGAGGAAAAAATGTACCTTAGGGACACATTTTTGTTTGTTTCTTACTTATTAAAACCATTTATTTTATATTCTTTTATATTTCAATACAGATAAAATTATATATAAATACATATGTGTGTATACATATTGTGTGTATGTGTAAAATGAACTCTCCTAGAATTTGACAAAGTAATGAACATTTTAAGAAAGGAGATCTTAATAAAGTGTAGAGTTCAAGTCCTGAAAAAGGTGTTTTGTAAGAGTTAGAATAATTGACATCACCTCCTTTCATACACTTGGACATTTTCAGCTATCAGACTGTTATGCAATAAATCCTCAGGTAGTCCTGAACCCTAAATAATACGAACTAGTTACATAAGAACCAAGACATATGCAATATATATGTATTTATTCCATATGTTATCATAATGTATATTCAATAGATTTGCTGACTAGCTATAATATAAAATATATTATTCTGGGAATACAAAATATATAAAGCATAGCTTGTTAGATGCAATGATGTAACTAATTGCTGAGGAAGATATAAACACATGCACATATATGTATATATGTGTATATGTGTGTGCATGTGTGTATGAAATAACAGTATTTTATATTCTATGTGAATTCCATTTGTATGGGCACGGTTATCCAAGTTAAGCACAAATACCATATTCTTTTCATACTTTTAAGAAATAGCTGTAAAAGTTAAAATGTTTATCATTTAAAAAATATAAATGAACTTATTTACAAAACAGAAACAGACTCACAAACGTAGAAAACAAACTTATGGTTACCAGCATGGGGAAGGGGATAGGAAGGGATAAATTGGGAGTTCGAGATTTGCAGATACTAACTACCATACGTAAAACAGATAAACAACAAGTTTATACTATATAGCACAGAGAACTATATTCAACATCTTGTAATGACCTATGGTGAAAAAGAATATGAAAACAAATATATGCATTTTCCTATATGACTGAAGTATTGTGCTGTATACCAGAAATTGACACATTGTAAACTGACTTTATTTCAATAAAAGTATATTTAAAAAATTAAAAAATATATTACCAGGATTCCTGCATGACTAGTTTTACAGAAATAAGCCTTAAGTAGACACAAGCTGGATCTGCTAACAAGGATTATATGCCTGGAAAATGAATGTTTGACACACTCAGAAATATTCTGGAGTTGTTACCAGTTATTTGTACCTGGCAAATGCTCAGACACATAACCAGATTCTTCAGAAGAGCTGGGAATACATGAAAAGGAGTTTCTTGAAAGACATGATGGCATCCTCACCTAAACTGGCAAGACTGCTGGCATCCAGCCGCCTTCCTGGATAGTCCAGGGAAACGTGCCTCTGAGAGGAAGTGCTGTTAGATTACACCCTCTGCTTTTCAAAGTCATCTTGCGATGCAGACCTTTTTACCTACACTGAATGAGCTAGGCTTTGCCTATGTCTGCTGGTGCCATTCAGTCAATTATATCCCTGTGACACTAGAGACAACTGTGCCAGTATTTATCTTCATCCTCTATTATAAGATTGAATTTTAAAATCTTGTGCTGAACTTAATATTATCTATAAAACTTACTAAGAGGCAAAAAAAAAAAAAAAGGGGGGGGGGAGTTTAGCTCATCAACAGAATCCTGGAGGTTAGTATATTCTATGGAGATTAGAGACCCTGGTTCTTGAAACTTTAATTCAAAATTCCCTAGAGCCAGTGGGTTCCACAGATTTTTCTTTGTATCACAGCTTTCCTAGAGAGGTGTGAGCAGAGTGAAAACGAATCGCCCTAATAGCTGTAGGCACACTGACGCTTCATGCGTAACTCCAGAGGAGGCGAACAGTCCTCTGATTACCAAGAATGAAGTGCTCCAAATTGTATCAACTTCCTCTGTGGTTACTTGAGGGTATCTCTTATTTTTTGGAGAACTGAGGAGAGGTTCTTTAGGTAATTTTTTTTTTCTTTTTGAAACCTGTTTTCATGTGACTACCCTGCCCATGAGCTTACTGTCATGAGTAAAAAGGCCACTGAGGAACAAGCATATTGAACTGTGGGATGGAACTTGCCATCTAGAAAGCTGCACTCTTCGAAGAAAAAAAAAAATACTAATCAGCTGGTTATCAGCCAAAACATCTGACAAATGTAAGTGTGCATATTTATTGGGCAAACAGCCTACTGAAATCTGAGTTTCTAAAGGGACAGGGAACTTTTAAGCAGCACCCAGAACCCTGCTCCTCCTACCAACTCACACTCCTCATACATAAATGCATTTGTTGTTATCAGTCCCAAACATAATCCTCTCATACCTAATTGTTCTTTCAAATTTAAAGTCAGATAAGTCAATCTGCCAACGTCCTTAAGTCTGATATAAAAATAGACATTTTTGAACTAATTTCCATTTTCCAATTTCTGACTTAACAGAAAAACCACAGAAAGGAAACATCATTGTTTACTGAAGTGTATAGTTTCATCCATTTCATTCATTTTCTTAAAGGCTTTGCCACTATGTATTTAACAAATAATACATCAAAATTTACAGCAGCACTCTGGAGTTTGAACAGATTGTGTTTAGTTTGCTGCTTCTCTTCAACAATATCTATTCCACCTGCTCTCCAAAATACCAGGGCATTATCCTCTAATCACCCGACACTAGTGATATTGTTAAACTTAACTTCATGAATTTAGGTATTTTTGATGCTAAAAGCAAATACAAAGCTCCCGATGTCTGCATTGTTTTGTTAGAACTGTAACAGTGATTTCAATGAAAATAGTTAAAAATCTATCATATTCAATTTTCATAATTAAACAATTTCATATTAAGAAAGTAAAGAAAAAAACCCAGCACCTAATATCTGCCTGAGTTATCTCAGTATCACTAGATAATAACGTAATCTACTCTTACCACTTCAGATAAGCAAACATACCATTGCAATGATTAGGTCTCTACAATTTGAGCAAAAGGATGCCTTTAAATAGATGGGTAATTTGGGCAAAGGGCACATAATTGCTGAAGTAGAAACATAAACTGAAGCAAAAGAGTTTTATAATCTGAATTACCAGTTACTTCCTGTCTCCATTTTGTTTCACTGCACATGGCCAGTTTTTAACCATTAGGCTTGTCAATTCTTTGGCATGAACCAACAACATAGCACCATCATAATCATCACACACACACACACACTGATTCTTTTCTATCAGTGTGTATTAGCTCAAGTACTATGCAGATTGAGGGAAATTATAGTTTAAATTAGGTAGCAGTAATGTAGAAATACTGTCTCCTAATCCAATTCCCCAAATCACCTCATTTTCTTCCCTTGTCCCCCCAACAGAAATACATAGAAAAAAAATTTACTCACACTGCACGATGAGCTGCACCAAGGCTTCTCTTGGTTTCACATTAAATCCGTTGTACTGGCTGGTCTGACATCTGTACATTCCTGACATTTCCCTAGATACATTCACAATCCTCAGTGTTCCATCATAACTCTCCATTTGCATTGACCCATCAGGCATTGCAACTTCTTTATCCGCTCTAGACCAAAGGATGATGGGTTTAGGTTTTCCAGTTACTTGACACTGCAGTTCTATTGTGTCTCCTTCTCTGGTGACCAAAGGTGATTTTTCCTGTGGAACAGTCAGATTGGGTGGAACTTGAAATGGGAAAAAGAAAATTTTTCAAGGTTAGTATAAACTGGTAAAACATATTCAAACACAGAAAATCATAAGGAAACAATTTCTGCTGGTTGAAGAAGTGTGACAATTCAGATGACAAAAATTATAGAGACCCTGAGAATAAATAGAACATAAACTCAAAGTGATTATGAATTGTTTTCATAGAACTTTCTTAAATGAGGTCTTCAAACATTTGCAAAATAAATAAGGCATTAAATTGAACCGTGAATGATGGGCATAAGAACGATCTACTCAGTGACTTATTATCAGCTGTTAACTGGGTCTTTAACGTCTGCATTTCACAGAAGAGTGATCCTACTTGTTGAAGTAGGATTTAGCTTTTTGGTCTTCTGCTTCCTATGCTGTTATCTCTCACTCAAGGATACTATAAGAAAGGGATAAGACACATTATAGACTTAGCAGGTAGAGTAAATGCAAGTAGTAGGAAAGGGAAAAAGAACCTTTGATATAAAATCAGAAGTTCTGACTTTGGAAACTGTGGCCAAATTGCTAGGGTTTAGGATTTGTTCTCTCCCTAGAGCAAATGAAATGGAACAACTGACTACAATGCCACACTCTGACAATCTACTATATTCTTCTCTTTTGGACTTCTAATATTTTTTGACACTGGAATTTTATGTAATTTCACTTTAAGACATTTTGAGATCATTGTAAATAAATTCTCATGATATTGCTATTTCTGTAAAAATAATTTTAAGTGAGTTTTCAAAGTTATATTTTAATAATGTAAGAATTTAATTTTCTCAAGTAAAGCTAATTTCTGATTTGACTGAAGATATTTATGAGAAAATTAGGTTGATTTTATGGGAACTTACTTTACTATGCTGGAATATATTTATGTTAGGGTTTGAATTCAAAAGCATCTATGTAATAGAACATCTATCAAAAAAGCATGAGCTAAATTAGATGGCAGAATAAGAAAAAAACAGAAATATATGAATAATTCTATCTTTGTAATAAATGTCACACGCTCCCCCCTTTGGAAATAATATTGCACATGGACGAAAAAGTAAAGTTTTATTCTCCCTTCTATCGTTTCTGTGCTCCAGTGCCCAGGAACAAAAATAAACATAATTAATTTTTAAATTATTTTTCAACTAATGTTGAAATGTTGTTTCTCTTATTTCGCATAGAGAAAACTAAATTCCAGTACAAAATATATGAAAATTATCTTTCTATTTAAGAATGTTCATGTCTATTTTTTCATTTAATTCCTTCATTTACTTCTAATTAAAAAAACAAGTTAAATAATACATAGCATCCTAGAAATTAAGACAATATGAAGCATTAAACACTACCTTCTTGAAGTAGATTTACATTCTGGGAACTGGCATTAACAAAAACTATTTTAAAATTGCTGCATTTAAAAAAAATCTGTATGTTAAGCAATTTACTCTTGTAAACATAAACAACTAAATGATTTAGTTAAGTAATTTGTTCTTTTTGAAGTGAACCACCAGGGAATGATGCAATTCTAAGCATCATCTTATAACAATAGGATCAGAAACAAGCTACAATATTTATTAATCCTCCATGAGAAAGAACACAGAGTAACGGCAGTAATCTCAGCATTCAACATTAATTATGCTACTATTGTGTGCCAGACATAGTTAGGGATTTTACATTTCCATTAATCCCCATAACAATCCTAGGATCAAATATTTAATACTAAAATTTAACAAATGAGAACACTGAGAATAAGAGAGGATAAATACTCTGATTTGAACAGAATTCAAACTGAGGCCAATTTATAGCAGGTGGTTAATGGAGAGCTTTGACCCCTGAAGCAGGCTCCAGCCAACTATGGTGTCTGGAATGAATAACTGGAGGTAGCACTGGACTCCTCTCCTCTTGTTCATGATCACTCTGCCCCTATGGACAAACTAGACCAGTTTCCCCTGCCCATCTCTTGGACACTGCCTCAGAGACAATTAAAAAGAGTCAAGGTAGAAATGTGAGGGGTAAATAATACATACATTGCAAATTACCTTATCTATCTATCATATATCTTAAATATCTATGTCAACCTATATCAGAATAATTCCCTTATAGAAGCCAAAACTGCTTATAAGATATGCCAATTCAAATAAATATCCAAATTATGATAAATTTATATAACATAAGTGAAAAGAAAATATTTATTAAAAGATTATTTAATAGAATGCTTTGGTTTGAAATCTTTCGTCCTCATCTCTACGTAAACAAACCACATGACTTGGCCAAGCTTAAACATTCTGAGTATTAATTTCTTCATTTTTGAAACTAAGAATTTGTACTTTACGAGCTTCAAGGTTATTAATATTTTGACTATAAAGTTAAAGATAGAAGTGGTCTAATAAAAGTATTTGTTTTCTGACTTAATAAGATGAATATTCAAAAATCTTATTATATTACCACAGTCTAGCAAAAATAGATCCTTGACTAGCTATATTTTTAAAGTTTATAATGTAAATAGTTCAAAAACTCCCTTGTAAATGTACGTTGAATTCATTTGTTTAGATAAACCTTTCTCCCTATGTAATCAAAATTATAGAAATGTAAACCTGTTTTAGTCTAGGCAAGTTAAAATCGATTTTTTAAAAAAGAAATTAGCCCAATTTTTGAAAGCTTTAAAACTTGTCAGGGTTTTTATAGACTTCTCTCTCTACATTAAAATTTCCATTCTCTATAACTCTCTTAATTGTTATTAATTTTTTTTTTCTGTTGGGATATCTTGTTTGTCATTATGAATATCTCTCTGTTTTGTACGTTCATAATACAAATTGTAACTTTAACCCAAGGCTCCTCCAAGTCTGTGACTGCAGCCTACTTCTATTTTCCAAAAGTCTTGCAAATCCCCAAATCTAAGCACTGTTTATTTCTTGACTTAGCTGACAGGTAATTATCAACACACTTAATCTGCTGATTAGGAATCACAGACTGTTCTTTGTACCATGACCTCTGACTCATCACTTCCAATCAGCTGCTTTGGTCTGTCTATCAAAAATATTTCTCATATTTGCTTATTTCTTTTCATGGCTACAGGTGGATTTCTTAGTACAGAACATCATTGTGTCTTCTTGTGACAGTGTCCTAAGCAATCTCTTGGTCACCAGTCTAATTCTTCAAGGTCTGCTTCCTTGTCATATTCTTTACCATCATAAATACAGTTATGTTCATGTCACTATGAAAACCACAATCTTTATTAAAAGTGGTCATCATAATACTGCTTTAATAAAAAAATGAAAATAGCCTGATAGATTTATTAAAAAATTACAGTGAAAAATGAATACCCAGTAGATTATGATGCAGCCTTTTAAAATGATGATGAAATAGACCTATTTGCTGATAAAGATATTTATATTTAATAAAGATATTTATTTAAGCAAGAAAAGCATGCTAGTGCGTAGTATGAATAGCTATAAGTACTAATAATAAGTGAGTAAAACATGTTATTGAGCAGTATGCACAATACCACATCTTTATAAAAAAAGGCATATGCCAATAAATGACAACAGAGAGCTTCTTACAGGGGAGAATATACATGATTCATCTTTATACTTGCATCATCCCACACTCTATTTTGCACAAAATAGGAACTCAGTAAAAATGTTTATACAAATATAAAAATTAAGACAGTCAGGCAGTTGGGCACTGATTTAGGGAAAGAACAAGACTTACATGGGAAAAAAGTAGCAGAAAAGGAAGCCCAGAAGGAAATATACCAAAGCATTAACAGTGGTTCTCTCTGTGTGGGATTATTGGTAAATTCTAATTTATTTGTGTATTCTCCTTCATTTTCACTCTTCTACAATATGTGCAGTGCATATTAGCATATTACAGGCTCCAGGAAGCCCAGAGAAACTTAAAATGTTAATGCAACCTATTTTCCAAAGCTCATTTTATGAAAATTCAACTTTTTTAATAACAACAAGTGTATCACTCTGGACATGGTGCTCTAGACAATGTCGTAGAAATGCTCCTCTAGAGTCACTCACGCCTATAACACTCATTCACTTACAGTTGCACTGACTAGTGGACCTCTGTGCCCTTGCACAAGCAGTTCTTTTCTATGCTCAGCAAGTCTGGCCCTTGTTGTCTTCCAGCAACTCCGGCAGCTCCACGTGTTAAAATTGAATTCAAATGTTACCACATATGTGATAACTTTGCCTACCCATGGGCTGAGTTGGTTGCTCACTCTTCTTGACATGTTATGTTGTTTACCCAGTTAACCTGTACTCGTGGCTTTGCCCTGTATTTCCCCAAGTCTAAATCCCTGACCACACAGCTCCCTGAAGGCACAGAGTGTCCTACTCTACCTCTAAAGCCTGGTGCCCTGCTTTCCTGCTTGGCACCGACCAGGAAGTCATGAAGTAATTGAGGATGGCAGAGAGGGAGAGAGGGCAAGAAGGGTAAGAAAGTAAAAAGATAAAAAGCTATGAATATAATTGAAATAAACATAATATATAAAAATCATAAACATTTTAAAACAAGAGTAATAAATAACAATAGAATGTTAATTCTACAATTAGTAACACATACAAGTAGCACAATCTGCTATAAACTCTATTGTTAGCATAGATTTCAGATAGAGCAGATCTTGAGATGTGTGGAGGTATGTGAGAGTTAAGAGAGTCATAAAAGGACTCATGGTTTTCTTTTTCTTTCTCCTTTCACTTAAGAATTGGATAGATAAGTTGTAAATTAAACAAAAAAGCCAATCTGACTAGATGCCATTTAATATTGTCATGTTTTTATTCCCTTTCTCTAAACAATTAAATTATTTTTTCTTAAAATATGAAGTTTCACAACAAAAACATCAAATTAAGTAGGAAAATTAGAAATGTCTGCACTTATGGTATCTATACATAATGTACTTGCCAGAGAAAAGTCATAAAGATAATGAAAACTCAAAGATACATTTTCTGATATACATTCTATATGTTGCCTTTACTTTGATTTTTATCTGAAATGCTGCTGTCGGAGTTGCCATAATCAGAGAATCTTAAAAAAACATGACATGGCATCTAAGCCTCTCATTCCAAAAATAAATAGACAAGTAATTTGAACAAACTGGTTTTCTGTCAACTCTTCCACTGTATCACAGTCTATAAAATAAAGCAAGTATAGAAAATAAAAAGAAGTTTTCATTTTTTCACTGGGAAGAAACTGAGGAAATTTAATTTTTGTTTTTTAACTCAGAAAATGACTAGCTTATTTTCCTTACTCAGAAGAATACGGGGTAAGGTTAGTTTCTCAACTATGAGAAAATATCATGCTGTTTGAAACAAAGACATCAAAATATCATTATTATGGACTTATTGTTTTAAAATATGTAAATATGTATAGTGTACTTTAATAGTAGATATTGACACAAAAGATAGATTTCTTTTAATATAAAACTTATAGTAAACTAAGCAGTAAACAGAATTGTGTCCAAAGAGACAATCAGACTCATGTTTTCAAGAATCCTAAAATATGTACGGCATTAAGTTAATTATATTTGAATTTCGGGAAGAAGTAGTTTACATATGTATGTCCTAAAGTAGAATGTATAATATATATTTAAAACATAAGTAAGATCTCAAGAATATTGTGTGTTTATGAAAGTGACCCCTAGAGATCAGAATTCAAGGATTCTCATGCTGACTAAATCTATATAAACACATGTTAAAAAAGTTAAGACTCAAGTAAATGTGGGTGGGGAGGGCTATGTGGGGACTCTATTTTCTGCTCAATTCTGCTGTAAACCTGAAACTGCTCTAAAAAAATAAAGTCTATTAAAAAAAAAGTAAATAATAAATTTGTAATTTATCTAATCCAAATGAGCCAAATTTTTGTATTTTTTTAACCTTCAAAAACAACAGATGAGGTAAAAAATTAACTGTAGACTTGATGTGAGTTTCATCCTTAGTGATCTACTGATTGAAACTCCAAAGTTAGCAACATCCTTATTTCAGACCACAATATTTTAAAGATTCCCTATCACTTGAGTGCTTTCTCAGTATCTGAGTCAGCAGTTCTCAAATTTTTTTTTTTTTTTTGCCAGCAAGCTCTGTAAGCATAAGACATGCACATGGATATAGTCAGATTTTGAGGTTTTGAGAAATCACAACATTTAACTTTACATGGAGGTAAAGAACTGAATAGTTTGCCACTGCAACAGGTATCAGTGGCACATCAGTAATGACTTCTCATAATGGACTGTGAGGTAAGTAAAACAAGCTACCGGTTTAGTGAAATTGTCAGCATCTTGTTGTAACTGTAATCAATTCTCTTCCACTCAAGAAAGTATGTTTAATGTAAGTGAGAATAATATCATTACTGCAATTTATATTTAAAAACCTCCATACACTAATAGTGTAAATACTCTAATCACCATACACCTCATAGCTGATTTGATGAGTACATGCAATTTATATTTAAAAACCTCCATACACTAATAGTGTAAATACTCTAATCACCATACACCTCATAGCTGATTTGATGAGTACACTGCTAAGATTTAGAGTAATTGCCTTAATACATGAACCTTATAAGAATAAGTGCCCATTGGGAAATACTCATATGATGATATAAGGCAAATTTGAGAATTCCCTTCAACTTAAAAATAATTCCAATCCAAATCTCTAAAATACTTTTTAAACTAATAAGCTAAGCTTGACCCATTTTCTTAATAATTATGTGTCAAAATACATAGTAAAATGTGTTTGAAAGATATTCAAGGTGACAAAAGAAATCCAACATGCTAAAGACTATTTATTTATTAATGGACTTGTTCATATATCTTCCTTTTTGAGACCATAATTGTTTGATGAAAGACAGCAACACTCTACAGCTCATTACTCATGAAAGGAATAAAGGTTGTCAATGGATACTCCCTGTTTTGTAAAAACATAGAGATAATATGATCACTTATATGATATGCAGCACAAAGAGTATTTTTGCAGTTGTTGTTTTAAAATATGCAGAACTTCCCTGAACTGTAGGTTAATATAATATCATAATATGCTGCATTGCTGCTCTTCCTTTGGAATTGTCTTCCCCCTTAAAAATGAATTACTAAAATCTAATTGATGAATGGCTCTTTCTCCTCCTGAAAAAATTTACCTTTTCTGAATTAATCTTTCTTAAAAATCCTATCATTCTACCATTCACATAGCTTCAGTAGCTCCCCATTTTCTAGAACAGCTCTAAATCTCACTGCTTGTTTTCTGTCTTACCTGCCAACCCTTAGTAAGCCATAGGGCTTCTGTAAAAAGCTCTCTATTCAACTTAGACAAGTCTTTTGATCTGTTTAACACTTGGCTCATTCCCTACTCCTTGCCTTCCCTCTTTCTCTTCAGGAATGACTTCCCCATTACAATACCCATTCAATAATGTCCCATTCTTCTAAGGTCCAATTTAGGTTTCCTGTTCTCTTAAGTCCTTCCTGATTTCTGTATCTTTTATCCATCCTCCATGTCTCTGAATTACAGTGTGTGATTTATTCTATTTATGTCACGACAAAAGGTCCACTCTCTTACGTATGTAGCTAAAACAGTTTGAGGTCAGTACCAGGTTTTATGTATTTCCTCAGTAGCTCCCACATCATGTGACATTTTAAAGTATTTTAGAGGTACTTAACGAATTCTTGATTGATTGATGGAGCACCAATCAAGGTTACTAGGCAACCAAAGTAAGAAAACTACTGATGAATAATCACCTCTTGATTATTCAAGGCTTAATTATAAAGTATATGAATTTAAAGATGATTTTTCAGGCATGAACTCTATTTCTAATTTAAAAAAACACACAAGAAACAATAGGTTTTTATAAAGTGAACACATACTGGTTACAGTAATGATACAGGCAGGTAAAATATTGGAAGCATCTGGAAGTCTCGAGTAATTTGTCCGTGCTATGGCTTTCCTCTATTATCAATAAAGAAAAGGCTAGTTGGCTCTATAACAGAATGTCCTTTTGGACCTATATTCTAACACTTGTACTCCTTATAGTCTTGTGGGTAAATCATATATGAAACAGGCACATATTTTTAAATATGTCATCATACCGTATAGTAAGCCCACTGTTTTTGTCCATGATATAAATAAGTATAAATTTATCTCTAATCGCACTCTGTTAAATAAAATGCTCTTTTTTGCACTGCACACTTGTTTTTACTGACTCACCTATAATAAATCAGGAGATGTTAATAAAACAGGACTGACAATGTTTTACAAATTTAGTAACAGAGTGGGAAGAAAGCATGTATTAAAAATAAACATGAGGTTAAAATACCACAGCATTTGCATTTGGAAATTCTAAGGGGAAATGTGCACGCACACACACACACACACACACACACACACAATGCTTTTTTTATAAAGAGTTACAGAAAATCTTATTACAATAGTATTGTGACTTATGTGAAACATATGGGGAGAGGCAGGGTTGCGAGGGGTAGCAGCTCTGGAGGGCTCAGTATTGGAAGATGGGGGGCATGCAGTGTCATTCAATCAGGAAAACAGGTCTGGCAGGCACAGCAGTGGCTGTTCCAACTGCCCTCTCCCAGCAGGTGTTGCTATGGCACAAGAATAGTCTCTGAGGGATTCAGGGGAACACAAAGTGTAAGATGAGAGAGCAACACAGAAAATCGTTCTCGGAGTGGCATTCATATTTTCCCTGTTCCACAAGCTCCAAGGCCAGTTGCAAATAAACACAGGTCTATTCTTGCAGCCTCATAAACAGATACGTGCCTGGGACCTGAAGCCACGATTGCTTACAGAGCCTTTGCTGACGTTTAATTTTCAAGTATCTTGAATTGTCACGATTTTCACATAATTTGGTTTTCTAACTTGAGCTTATGAGAAAATATTTTCTAGAATCATTAAAATAAATCTGCATTAACAAGAAAGTTCTCTACTAACATTTTTGGGAAAAGATACAAAAGCATACCCTTTCCCCTGTTCAATCTCCCTTTGCTGATTTATTGGATGTGTTTCTCATGCACTGAAATAGAGAGATGAATGGTGGTCACTGACTAAATATGTAAGTCTCACATGTGAAAACTTGTTTTCTTTGAGACAACTTAAACAAACAAACAGAACCAAGATACTTCTGCTTGCTAGTGACTCAAATTATGTTAACATTTTAGCAAGCTAGCAATCTGGACTAGACTGAAAAAATTGGAAGAAACATGAACTGCAAAAGAAGTGCTTTTTTCCCTTTAATAAGAAAGCGGATGTTATAGTAGTCAAAACATCAAATAAAGTGCCAAGATCTTTAATTACTAAGCTGTGACTAGATCATTTGATGAAAAGATAATCAATCTATAATCATTTCTGGGAAACAGGGGACCAATTCCTGAACTTAACTCTCTACTGATGATCAAATTCCATTTCATGTTTGGTAAGTTTTGCGTTGTTGTTGTTTTTTTTTTTTTTGAATAATGCAGAGTAAAGCTGGAAAACTATAGTTATTTGAGTATAAGCAATTGATTAAGAATGTCAACTTTAAAACTTGGATACCATATTCTAAATATGTATTATACAGAGGAAAAGCAACAAGCTGGAGAAAGTCCTATAGCTTAAAAGTTAGCTCAGAAATTCCCCAATGTCTGCAATTCTGATATTCCAAAACACATTTGTGTTCTTGCATACTCACTCTTAAAAATGGTGCCATGACTTATCCAAATACATTTAAATGTGCATATAAATTCACTATCCCTGAAATTAACATTTTGGGAGTAACAAAAGCAGGAATGCATATATGAAAACTTACAACCTACGCTGGAGCTATTACCAATTCATTTTAACACATATTTCTGAGCCCCTCAAATACGTAAATACGTTTAAGAGTGGGGGCAAGAGAGAAGACAGGCCATTCACTACTTACAAAAATTACATTATGCACTATGGAAACTGATAAACAGGGAGGATTCTTAGTAACTGATAACTACTCATAATCATTTTAGAATCAGAAGGTCTTTTTAAATTGACATGGAGCATTTGGAAGAGTTACACGTTTACAAATTTAGAAATCTGAGTTGCACTCAGGGCCTAACCACGTACTAGCTGTGCGATCTTGGGTTGTCTTAGTCTGTTTTCTCATCAGCAAATAAAGCTGATGAAAAGGAGGATTTAATGAGAATTTAAACGTAAAATGGCATAATGCATATTAGAGTGCCCTCTGAAGTGTAAAAGTACTTTAACTCGTGTAATATACTTGTAAAGAGCAAGGCTCAGGTCTGGCAGCTGAGATTCAGATCTTAGCTCCACCATCCACTAGCTGCAGAACCTTGGGAAGTTTATCTAACTGGTTATCTCTCAGGTTACTCGAAGTGAAGTGAGGTACATAACAGTACCTACTTCATATTTTTTTTAAGAATTAAACAATATAATATACATAAAGTCTTGAGCACAAAGTCTAGCATAAAGTAAACCCTCAGGATATGTCAGTTATTACATTTTCTCCTCAATGCTTTTTTTGGGGTGGTATCGATGACTCATTGTTCTGCATATATTTCTGTATTGAGAGCAAAGATTTTGTTTTAGTCACACCTATGATATCTCAAGTACTGAATGTGGAAACACATAGGGTCAACAAAATATTTTATAAATAATATACAGATATTTGCATATATATAAATACATCTCATTGTCAGCTGTCTTGGTGATATGTATGCATTTCAGATGAGAACACTATTTGATGAAGATAACCTTTTGAAAAGAATAGGAATGAACTTTCTTAATCTGAATAGTCAGAGGCATGCCCCAAAGCCATCCAAGGAAAGAAGGTTGCAGATTTCTGCCATTAGACATAATCTGATCTGTGTGTTTGGATACTGTCATACAATGACACATAATACAGATATCCTAGCTCTCATTCTGTTTCTATGAAGTAATGAGATTTGGACACTGCTAAGTACATCTACTCCTTCCTTATGAGGATGACAAAATGTCAGTGCTGTCCATTTTCACAAAGGTGAGGGTATTACCATGAAAGCCAGGGCCCAGTTAGTAAAAAAGGAGCTGTTTGATCATGTTAATTATGTGATTGCTTTCCTGTGGATAAAGGAATTCTAAATTAAAAGGAGGAAAAGCTATAAACTATATATCAAATATGCTTAACAGAAGCACAGCAAAAGAAAGATGCTTTAAAGAAAGCCACAATTTATTTTATTTTCTGGAGCAACTGTTGCTCACAGTGGTAAACTCTTCAGTGCCGAATGGCTAGAAAAATCAATTTGCTTCTATAATAAAAAGGCCATTTGTCTACCTGTAGAATCCATGTGACACTGTTTGGCTTTTTATAAATGATCACTCTGAACAATGCCTGTGGTTTACAAATTCCCTAATTACGCTACTGATTGTATGCCACTGAATATGCCTTATCCTGTGGAAATAGACACCACTGCTATTTTAATAAACATTTTTACAAAAAAATGAAGCTGGCTCTTTCATGCTTTGTCAAGAGCAAAATGAAACAACCAGTGAACACAATGTTCCATCAGCAGATCAGGACCGCATGTTCTTTAGAGCAAATGAGGTTTAATTAAGAGATTCATTAGAAGATAACTGGTCGATTAAAAAAACTGGAGGAGGGTTTTCTTATAACACATGGAGACTTTATTAACAAATATTCCACAAATGCATGATTGCATTTTATGATCCATTCTGCCAGTCTGCAGAAGCATTGAATGCTACGATAAAAATATGAGCCTAATTTTAAAATCACATTAAAACTTGTATAACGTCATTGATCAGAAAGATACATAATTCATTCTGAGCTAATAAGTGTGTGGATAGAGTTTAGCACTATTTTATTAATATGGTTTTACATTGCACTGTATTCCTAAGCAAGGGTATTTCTGTTTAAATGTCAACTAAATATATTTTGTTTACAAGTATTATTTAGACAGTCTTAGTAAAAGTGGACTACTTATGTTTCATTTATACTGGACTATTAAGTCACACTAAATGCTTTTCAGATGCAGAAGCTTGAACTGCTTGTCATTTTATTTCTACCTCACATATTTAAATTACCAATATATTTCATATTGAGCATAGAACATTTTTTAAAGTGCAATGATATGCTTCTCATTTCATATCCTTATAATCTCGTCATCATTACTGATAGAACATTCCTAAAATTGGGGAAATTCTGACCTATTTACCTGACTTGTTTATGTATTCAAGAGGAGTCTGGTGTCTTAGGTCTTCCCTTCCACTGCAAACCACTGTCTTGTCCCCTTTACTAAAGCTTTCAGTTCTAAGCCTAAGCTGTCTCTTAGGCTGACTTTCACCCAACAGGACTACCCAAGCTCCAATTCTTTCATCAAAAAGGTAAGAAGGCAGATACAGTATGATTTGAGGTTTCTGAGATGAATTTAGTTATCAAAAATACATTTCTCGCAGTTTATCTCTGGAGCTTGAAATCGCATTACTTGTGCTTATTCCGCTGAGAGGCTGTATGTTTTATATAAAGAATCCAGGTTCTGCAGTCAGAACTGACCTATGTTCAACACTGTGAAATGCTTCAGCACACGGTAATGCTTTGTTTCTTAAACTGGGTGTAGTTATTTATGTGTATACACTGTCTAACTTTCATACTTACAATTCATGCATTTTTCTGTGTTCTTGTTATGCTGCTATTAAGTTTTTTAAAAAATATACTTCACCATAGACAATGTAATCTATACTTGTGTGCTGTAAGTTTTAATGTATATTCTAGTAGTACTGTTAATAGGTAAATCACGCCACTCTGGAGTACATACCCCAGATGTGGTCAAGTAGCATTTTAAAGACACAAACTCTGGGTCCACGCTTCTCAGGAAGCTAAGACAAGTATCATCATGTTGAGTTGTACTACAGGATTTTTAATCTAGCATAATGTTGAAAGTGGTCTTCTTTAACAAAATGAATACTGCTCAAGGTATACGCCTAGGATAGAATGGGGAAAGACCTCACCCGATTTTAATGAGTGGGATGTGAGATGGGCAGATGGGACCGGACATCGTAATGCTCACTGAAGTGGTGTTCTTGGAGTAGGGGAGAATGTTGTGCCCCATCATCGACATAACACATGGTTACATGATCCAGTGAGAATGTTATCTGAATCCCTCAGAATATTTTAATGCCTGTCTACAGTGAACTTTTCACTCAATGCCCTTGTCAAAGGGAATAACTGAATATCAGAATCCCCTGAGATAGTAAAAGAAAATATCCATTTAATGTAAGATGCTGCATACTCTTATACTGAATTTGGAATCTGAGATTGTAAACTTAAAGCAGGATGTGGCTGTAGGAAGTGAACAAGTACCTAAGCTTCGAGGCCCCATTTCCCCTTCAATAAAATGAAAGATGGGGTAATCTATAAATAGCCTCAGTATTTAAAAACTATGTCAGTAACAGACATTTAGAAATATTATTTTAAAATTGTTTTACAAAATAGGTCTCTGGGGACCTGCACCAACAATCTTTTATTTTTATTTATAAATAGGTATTCTGAATTCATAAATATCCCAAAATTGTGCCACACCAATTCCAATTGGAAAGATATCATAAATTTATTTAATCTTTTTTTGTAATCTGATATCCTACAATGAAGGATAAAAAATTAAGACTGAAAATTAACGAGATCTTTTTATATTAAAATGTATTCATTCGTAAGCAGATATTGGGGGGAAGTTTTTTTGCATTCATGGTAGTTCTAACTTCTATTTTGGAGCTTTTAAAAGAAATAGCTTTGATTTAAAGCCATTCCAAACTGTAAAATGAAACCTAGACACAACAAACAAATTGAATCACTATAATAATTATTCTTTCTAATGCCAGAGATGTAGGATTCTAGATCTGTTGCTATCTCATAGAGTAAAATGGTGATCAAACTGTTAGTCTATGCATCTAGTCCCCATGGAAACTTCTGTTTATTTCAGTTGATAATGGAAGCTTGGTAGTGTCATCTATGGACATAAAAATCTTAAGTTTTATCGTAATTACATTAATAGTGAATCTATCGCCAATTCCCATGCCTCTATCTTCTCCTCTAGTCAAACGATCCAGAGTGAGCCTCGGTATTGTAGCTTTAAATAATATGCCCTGATTTAATTCCATTCTCAACTATAAATTTGATGGAGACATTTATTCATCAGTTAACGAATATAATTTTCATAATTCTTTCTTTAATGCTAGTAAATTATTGCTAGTTATTATAATTTTAAGCACAAATTATGGAATTAACTAAAGATGTTCAGTCCTCATTGGATTAGAAGAATATATATTCAATTATTTAAAATTCAAATAGTTTCCATGTCCCCATTGCTTGCATTTAGAAAAGTATGAAGGGTATAAGGAATCATAAATTGAGTATTCTTTCATATTTCTCTTTGATTTGCTCTTATCTTAATGCAATCTGGAAATTACAAAAAATGTTTAATTTTGTCAAGTGAAGGAAATCCTCAACACATGACACAATGTGTGTAAATAGACAACAGCTAATTAATCACTGTTAAACTATAACGTGTAGAACCTTTGTTCTGATATGTGGGGAAAAGGTGTTGGATATTTTAAGATAATAACTGGAGGAAAATTGTAAATCTGATGTCATATGGATAGATTCCACTTTATGTGAGAAAATTCTAATATAAAAACATGGTTAATGTTTATTGAACTATCACAGAAAATATAGAATTAATTTAATGCAGCCAGTCTTTACATTTATGCTCTCCCCCAAAATAAGCAGTAGAAATATTGATATAATTTATGCTTCTCAGAACAATTTATAACTTCCTGATAAGGAAGGCCAACGAAAATGTTTCAAATATTTCTTCTCACTTCTTTAAACAATCTCATTGAAAAGAGAATTAGTACAATCATTACTGTCTGTAAAATCTCTCTCTCATTCTCTGTCTCCTTATCACCATCCCTCCCTCCTTCAATTCTCAATCTTTCACTAGAAGAAAAATGAGTGCTCGCTTCCACTATCAAAATCCATGCATCACTATTAAAGTGCCTGAGACAAATATTCTCTTTCACATGACACTTCATGCTGTTGAAAATGTACCGAAGGCCCTAAAGATGCTGCAAATACAGGAAGTTTTCCACTGGATATTCCCCTCTTCCACACAAGCGGAGGAGCTTTTTCCTTGATTTCCTTTGACCGCTCTTCTTTTTTTAATTTTCTTCATGGTTTCTTCTTCGTCTCCCTTGCCGTTGGATGTTTTTTTATCTTTGCTTCATATTCTCTTGTTGAATATAAGCTCATCCACTTCATGCAACTGCTTGTGAAGTCTATGCTTACTTCTGAACTTTCTCAGTTATCAAACCCTGGTTTCTAAATGGCCACCAGAAACAAAAGCATGTCTTAGCAACTCTTCAGGTACAGCTAATCCCAAATCAATGTGGCCTTGCAAACCTCTCCTAAAAATCCCTCACTCAGAATTTGGCATTCCCATATTCTGAACAACCGAAGTATAGTATTTCGGAATCACAGAAGCATAACATACTTTGGAAAGGATGGAAGAACTCATCCAAACAAATAGTTTTCGATTACATGTGTTTAACACTGTGCGCATATGTGTACGTTTGCAAACTTGAGTCAGAACCTTTGTCCAAATATAATCTTAGAAGTCCTATATATAAAAGAGATCTATGTTTTGCTCAATTTGAATTTGGAAGGGGAGGAAAAAAGGGTCAAATTATCAGCTGCTTACTTCCCTTCCCCCTGTAGTTCAGTAGCCCTTGAGATCAGTTTTTAAAACTCTCTAGTTAGCATCGGAACACCATTTGGAAATCAGTTACTCAGCTGATCCCTTTATCCTACAGATGGAAAGCTTTGAGGTTCAGCCAGACCAAAGGTCATAATGCTTTTAAGTGTAAATTTGGGCCCGGACCCAAGTCCAGGGCTCTGCACTACAGTGAGCTGTCTGATGTCAGTCAGGCACACTCAAATTGACTTGAGAGCATTGGTCACTGACTTCACTGCCCATTAACAAGGTTGTGAGTGTTCTTCAGCACCTCATCTGATTCCTATCAATCTCTTCAGCTGAATAAATAGTGCCCTCCCCCATACTACACACACATTCCAACTGGCAGACTCTTTTATTTTCTTATGCTCCTTTTTCTCCCCCATTCTATGTCCTCAAACTCTTTCTTAAAAGTATTCTAAAGGTGTGGTGGAGGGAAAAGGAATCTAAGATGCAAAGAAGTTAACTGACATCCCAGATGTAGTTCACAAGTGAGTTTCGTGCTTTTTCTATGAGCTAAGCTTTCATATTATTTCATTTCTCACCTGACACATCCACAAGTAATGAGTATCTCCACTGCCTTAATTTATTTCCTAACAAAAATTATCTGCCTTCTCGCTCACATCATCTCTAAATGAGTTACTGAATACCTCCTAACAATGCAAAGGTAGTCTACACTGTTGGAGTAACAGAGGAAAAGTTTTCTTTCCCCAGCTAACTGATTGTGAAGCTTCTGGAATGTCTCCTGAAACACTCCTTTATTTCTCCACCATTCTTCCTCTAAAGGTCTCTTTTTGGAACTCGGCAGATTCATCCAATAAATAGCGCCCCCACCACCAACCAAACACCAATCTTACCCCTTGATAAAATTCTATGATCATTCTTGATCATGTGAAGGACATCTAATTACATTCATTTCCTTCTAAGATCCAGGGCCATATACTCGTCCTCCTTAACCTGTCTCAGATGTCAGCTGCTCTGTGGAGCTCTTCCTGACTGGACTCAATCATTTCATCCTGAATGCCCCTATCTCACTCTGACAGTTTATAAAGCAAATACTAGACTCTATCTGTTAATACAAAATTTTAAGTGTATGGGATATAATATTCGTTGTGAATAGGCTCCTATACATTTTTATTTCTCCCTATAGCCCTTTCCTATAGTGGTTGTTGGGCTGAAGGTATACTACATTTCACGAATTAATGTCAGAATTGTGGATGACAGCTCGACTTAATTTCTCTCTGCCCTGTTACCACAGTTGGCATTATTCTTACTTACATTGCCAGTTAACCTTGCCTCTCAAAGTTAAATTTCCAACTGCAATCTCCCTCCACCAAGAACGGATTATTTGACTGAGAACTTGTGAAAGAAAGGTCAGATATACCAAATGGAAAGAAAACTATACCAATGACTTAAGCTGTAAATACTGTGTTCATCTCTTGCGGTGGGTTTCCTATCTTCATGAAGAAAACTTCAGAAGTTTCAGCAAGTTTCTTTAAACTGCTCTCATTTGATCTCTCTCATTTTCATACTTTTATTTTATGTATTTTTCAGTCATTTCTCTCATAGGTCATTTAGCACATTCTAATATGGCACGTGGTAAGCCAGAATTCTGGAGGTATCTTTACTCTAAAAATATTCAAGCACGAATTTTTGACTGTTTTAATTCTTGATATCAAAAGGGAACCAGACTTCAGCTCCAAACACTGCAATCTTCATCAATACTACCTGAAGCTAAACAGTAACGACAATAATAATATAAACAATAATATTTGATGTGGACAACTGACATTTCTCAAACTTACTTTGGGGTGAGTATAACCATCTTTAGAAAATTTTGGTACTTTTAAAATTATTTTAAACACACAACCTGAATAAAAACCTGTACCACTTATTCAAATACAGATTCCAGACAAGTCCCCCAACCACTGCCAACACCCCGAGATTATTGTGTTTACAGGTCTCCTACGTAGAAAACCTGCATCAGCTACAGAACAACACAAGACTAATATAAATGAGCACAAGAAATAATTCCAAATTATTAATACATTTTTATATAAAACACATTTAATTTAATTAAAACCTATTTTCTAATAGGGATGTTAAGTATAAAATATTCTACTCGGTAAATTTTTATATACCTAAATATGAATTTTATAACCGTGCCTATCATGTAGGCTGACGATGCCATTCTTTACTGAAAAAGTATAAATGATAGAAATTAGGTATCTCTGTGAGTATGCTACAGCCTAATATTTCCTAAGGAATATTCTGTGTACATGGTCAGTAAAAACAGTATTTTGCAGTTCAATGTCTCTCTGAGAAGTTCACCAAGCACAATAGCAATTTAAGGATCTAAGAACCACAGTACAGATACCTGCTAGCCAGGTTTAGTTCCAGTCCCAATGCTATAGGTTAAGAGCCATTTTCAGTGTCTATGAAAAGAAAAGTGGGAAAAGCTTAGGAAGAGAGAATTCAATGCCTTTTAGGGGGATAGCTTCCCTACTGATGCCCTGCTCAAAACACTATGCTTCTTCCTGGCCCTTATCAGGGACAGGTACAATATGCCTTCTAATAAACACAAGAATCATCTGAGAGACAGGAACCTTCAATGCCTAAACTGTAAATTCAATCAGTATGAAGCCAGTCCTGCCTAAGGCCAGTGTAAAAAGTAGCCAGTCTTTCATTCAGAAAAGAGGAAACTGACCCCATAACCAGGACTCTAAAGTTCAGAGTATATCTCATTTTTTTACAGTTGTGCTTTTTTATTGCTTCTTCAACCATTCAAAATTTAAATATATGTATATAGAAACAGAGATAAAAGATAGATAAAAGAGTTCACAAACGGAATAGAGACATAAAATCTTGTATGGTAATAATGAGACTTGAGCAACTGCAAAGGAATCTCAGGAATTCTTACAGCATGATTCTAGAACTTGGATACCCTAGCCGAGAATGAGCCATTTAACAAGGCACCCAGTAAAAAAACAGTTGACCCTTGAACCATGTGGGTTTGAATTGCATGGATTTTCAATAAACACATACTGTAGTACTTACTACATGGTCCTCAGTTGGTTGAATCTGAGGATGTGGAATCTCAGATATGAAGAAACCTCAGATATGGAGGTCTCCCATTACAAAATTACACTTGGATTTTCCACTGCTCAGAGGTCAGTGCCTCTAGCCTCACGTTGTTCAAAGGTCAACTGTATATACATAAATGAGACATAAGGAAAAACTGAGACTTTAGAAAATATATTAATGTTTGCATAGACAACAGTTACATGTGGGTTTAACTTAATTTCTTAATAAGTTCATAGAGTTCAGCTTTGTTATGATTTTATTTCTTAATTAACAAGATTTCAGAAGTCTAGGTTAGAGGTCAGCACACTATGGCCTGTGGGAAAAATTTGGCCCACCATTTGTTTTTGTAAATAAAGTTTTATTGGAACAGAGCAGTGCCCATTCATTTTACTGTCTGTAGTAGCTTTCCTACTATAATAGTAGAGTAGAATATTTGCAACAGAAACCATACAGCTTGAAAAGCTGAAAACATTTACTATCAGACTCTTTACAGAAAAAGATTGCTGCCCTCTGTTCTCTGTAATTAATTTGGAGGTCATGGGCTGAACCTCACAATTTTGGAGTCAAGAAAGAAAATGATTTTTTTTGTGTCTAGTAACTCAGGAACCCATTATATAACTTTTGACTACATGGAAGCTTCCTATGATTAAATCATTGTCAGGTCTTACATATGTCAGTCTAACTTATGACCTCCTCCTACATAAAATGGCCATGACTCACTATATTCATTCCATAAAACTTCAGTTTTAATCAGCAGGATTTCATGGGTTTCTACTCCTCCCCCTTGACTTGAAAAGGGCAAAGAAGCAAATCCAATTAGAGACTTAATCATTTTTCTTTTGCTCTCATGCTAATTAACTATTCTTATTAGTTGTGTACCATACTCCTGTATTATCAAGAAGTTTCATTTCACAAATGTGAATACTTGTTCAGACACTTAACTGTCATAATTATAATAACTACATCAGATAGTTAGCGGCAAAGCCAGTATTTCAAGGTAATTTTCTAAATTCACCACCTCCTCTGTGCACCTATGTTTACGTTGCTGCCTCTGGTTTAATCCTTTAAACCTCATTCCATTTTCTGCTAAATAAAATGCTCCTATACTCAAACAGGGAAGGAAAAATATCAACAAATTTGTACTGAGTCTTCTGCTATATCTGCCCACCAGATGTCTCATCACGGAATTCCACAGATCACCAGGCTCACTGTTTATATTTTCTAGGCATGATGCAGATGCTTCTGAGTTTACTGTACACCTACAAGTTTTCAAGTCATGCAAAGGAATATATGCAAGCTAACGAGCACCAAAGGATTTTACGCAGAACAATACTGGAGGAAGCAATGGAATATTTTTCTGCAAGCCCTCTGAAAATTAAAAATATACTGTAACAGTTATACTTGTGTAAATGAATAATAAACAAGTAACAATATTTAAGGGTTGATTTTAACTGTTGCCAAAAATTTAGGCTAAAATATACATGCATTTGCCAGCAAGTATGTGAAGAATTTTCATTCATAAGATTTAATTGTACCAATTAAAATTTCAGTATATTTAATTTTTTAGTTGATAACTTACAACAATCGCTATAATGTTTTTTTTAAGTTACCTTCAGTCTAGCCATATAAAATGTAGCTTCATTAATGGTAATAATAAAATTGAAATAAACCAATAAATCCTGCTTATATTAATATCAGTCAATATTGATTCTACAGTAAAAGCAAGAAATAAAGTATCACATAGTATTTCTGGGACATTCTTCATCCTGTATGTTTTGCCAAATGTACCCTACCTTCACTGTCACTATCATAATGGCTCTTCTATCAATATTTCACTCAAAGGTCATTTTTTCTGTAGAATTTTCTTGTGCCCACATTGACAAAAGCATTCACAATTCTTACAGAAGGCTGATCAAACTTTAAGTACAGCATCCATCTCACTATATACTGTGCCTAACTTCTAAGTCATCTGAGAACTAAGTAACTGGACAACCTAGACTGAAAGCTCCCTAAGGGTGAGGTCCATTGCCTGTCACCATGTGACACAGAGTCAGACACAGAGCAACAACACAGTAAAAGAACTTCCAAGAAACATGAATTTTAAAATGACAGAACAACAAAAATCTCACAATAAAGCAATTTGCAGTTTTATAGAATCAGGAGGAAAAAATATTTCTAATGCCGAATTAATGTGAAAAGAAGACAATCTATTAATACATATATCATAGTTTTCATTATTCAATCAGACGCATGAGGCAAACTCCAAAATACATGCAGCCTCTCTTCAAAGTTTTTTTTTAAATCAAATTGTCTTTTACATATATTAATAATTCTATAAACTAAGATTTACCTTCCTGAGATATTTTATATTTCAATTTTAAAGCCCTCACAAACATATCCAGAGATGTAGTTCTGTCATTGAAAGAGAAGTTTTCCAACTTAATTAAGTCTCATGTATGTCTCTTAAAGGACAGTAACAACTACGATTCAATGTAAGATTCTGTATGAAAAACACAAGGCTCATTTTTTTTAAGTTTAAAATAGTCCCCTAAATTTGCTTACATTTAGCATACAGAAAATGTTTACCCCATAAGAAAACCACTGACCACTTGGTCAATTCTAAATTCCCAAACTAACTAGCAAAACTCAGAGTCTAAAAGAGCCCCACACATTTACTTATGTCTTAACAGTGGTTTCCTTCTCTTTGATTTCACTCACCCAATCTGTGGGAATTTCCTCTGAATCCCACCTATCTGGTTCACAGAATTAATATAGGTCAAGATTTTCCACCATGCTTTAGCTTGTTCAAACTCTATCCCTGGTAATATCTCTAAATTTCATATCAAAGAACTTGTTTAAGTGTAGCTTCTACTGTGCAGGGATAAAAATAATTTTTATTGATACCAATTGAATCACACAATCTCAGATCTACAGGTCTTTATGCTACATTCTGGTATTCCACTCTGCTGTAAGCAAAATAAAACATCAAATCCAGTTTCAGCATGACAACAGAATATGTAATCTCCTTTAGTGACTTATCCTTTGGGTTAAACATCACCTTCTGCAGGTCTCTCTATCAAAATACAGCCCCCTGTGCCAGCCAGTCCCACAAGCATGCCCTATGTAGCACTCTTAAAAGGGGCCCACACTCAGTTTAATGATCTGATACTGCCATTAGGAAATTTTTATTAAGTACTGAACAAGGGACATATGTTAAAAATTTTTCTCTCAATACCACAAATTATAGAGCCAGTTCTGCCCCTGAGAGTAATAACACATCCATTAAAACACAGTATAAATTGGTCTATTGAATGACTTTTCTTAAAGTCAGTAGGGAATTACAAGATTGGGCAGAGAGACACCAAATACCTATTTTGCAGAGATAATAATAGGAGGGGGAAAAAAAACCTAAAAGGAAAGCTATATGTACAAATTAGCTCACTTAAAAAAAATTAATAGTTGTTTATTGAGTGTCTTCTTAGTGTCATGTGTTGTTTCAGATGTTAAGATTAAAAACAATGAACAATACAGACAAGGTCCAGACTTCATGGATCGTCCACTTTAGGGAGGAGACAGACAATAACCAGGTCTGTCTGTGGTGGGTCAGAAAAGGGGAGTGTATTGGAAGAGGATTTAATACATCTCCTTTGTCTCAAGCACTGTAACCTCTGGTAACCAACGGTGGCAGTGATTTAAAAATGAGACATTTCTTATTTTCTGCTTTTCTAATCATCTTTTGACATTTTCCTTTAAAGATTTTTAGAAATTTTATGAATCAGTGCTAGTCATTTACATCACACAGTTTCAAACAGGCAATTTAACTAGTGTATATAATTAGGAACGCTGGGACTCATTTTGTGAATAATCATATAAGCTCCTTTCTCCTCTCTATTCTCTGCTCCCTTCTTTGTCTAAGTTTAATGGTATTTGAACTGTGCTCCCATCAGACAAGTCTGTTTAGATAGGAGCATTGATTCTTTGCAGATGAGTTTGTGTCACTGGTTCCAAAAAAGAAACAGGCAAACAAAATCAGGCAAACAACCAAACAAGCAAAGCAATGCTCATAATTAAGTGTAGACCAATTCTGGAAAATTGTCATAAATAAAGACATATGGTCATGGATCTTATAAAATTGTTCTTAATCTTATGGGAAATATCATATGTGGGATGTCTTCTACTACACTGATGTAAGCATTCAATGGATATTTGCTGACTGAACGAATACATAAATGAAGGATGACAGACTGAGCATATCAACAGGTTTCCTTGGATATCCTAAAATGAGTTCATCTCCTAGGGCAAGCACCAAGTTCAAAACACAGATTAGATAAAAAAAAAAATAGCTATTGTTGTGTTGTGTTGTTTGTTACCTAGAAAAGGACATCTGTAGAAATGCGTGTACCCTTTATCACCCTAAAATGGAACATCCCTTATAAATAATACAGAATGGTAAAAAGTAAGCACGTTTGGTCAGCCTGAAGTATGGACCTATATCCCTTAAGGAGTAAAATCAGTTCAGTGTTCACTGCAATTTGGTATCATGAGGACACAAAATCACAAGTCAACGTGTTAACACACAAAAGTTAAAATGCTGCCCGACTAGAAAGGAGAAGCCTACTGTTTAAATTCTCTCGAAACAGAGTGTGTCTGCTAGTCACGTTTGTGCTCTGTTTTTAACACATATTATTCACCCTAGAATTATATACAAATCCCAAATTAAAATTCAATCTGGGTACAAGCTGGCAAAATAAATAAAGCTACTTTGGAGTTCTCCAGATGCATACTGATTGTGATTCATAGAATCACAGGGCTTTAAAACATCCTAAGAGCTAATGTGTTCTCCCATACCAAAGCTCCAGAGTCGTCTTCATCTGTAGATGTACATTTAATTGAGAGAAAATTGGTAACATTTTTCATCTTAACCGTTAAAGAAATTTCACTCCAATATACTTCTATATTTAGTCATTTTCACTGTGAGTCTATCATAAGGTTCTTCAAAACATCACATCTGATCACAATTTTAACATCTTTATCATTGGTTCTTGTTGGTAGAAAATACATATTTTATATACCTTATCTTAAACTGTCTCTCAGTATTTTCTTTTTAGGACTAAACAGTTTGTTTGTTTCAAATTTCTGAAAATTGTTTTAACTCTTTAGATATCTTGTATTTAACTTTGTTAATCAATATATAATTTTAGACTTTACAGAGGGTTCCTAGTTAATAATAAGAAAACTTTGTACTATTTAATTCAAAAGCCTGTATCTATCATGGCCAATGCTACTAATTTTACTTGCACTATTTCTGTAAAACCTTGTGTAAATCTAAATAAAAATAAATAAAAGAAGTAGCAATATCTCTTAACGTGATATTTTTGGGAATCTGGAATGTTACGAATCTGGTATCCAGAAAGTTTTTGAAAATAAGAATGTTCTTAGCTTGACTGAAGAATATTTTGTTTGCTAAAAGTAAAGAAATTATTTGCAATGTGAATATATATCATAAATATGCTTCTTACCTGTGCTGCTGGATATATTAACATCAATACTGATATCAGATATTCCTCCTCCTTTCAGAGATGCTACACATGTGTATGTCCCAAAATCCGTGAATTTTAAATCAATGATGTCCAAGTTTGTTGTTCCCGGGGAGACATCTGGATCAGTCTGCGTAATAACCATCCGCTCAGAACTTCTTAATGGACGACCATTTTTAAACCAACTAAATGTTAACTCCTCAGAAGGAACAGCTTCTACTTGGCAAGATATTTTCACCTCACGCCCAATCTGGATGTTGTCATCTTTGTGATAAGGATCTGGTGTGATCCAAAATCGTCCTTTTTTTAGTGCTAAAACATAAAAATTCCATAAAAAGTTAGTGTTACTTTCATAATGTTAGGGATTCATTCATTCTAGGTAATCATCTCTGGGCTGAAATAAAGTAAAACAAAATAAAATAAAATGTATGTATGTTTCTACAATTTCCAAGTAGTGTGCATATTAATGAACCTCATTAAGGTAATCTAGAAATAATCTGAAGACCTAAATCACTTAGAGATTCTAACACTTATTTTTATAAATTGGATAATATTTTCCAGTAATATAACAAATACCAGCATATGATACTTAAGTCTATACATGATGCTTAAACATTGTTGCCAGTGAATTTTAAACAAGTGATTAAACAGGTTTACATAAAGTCATTAGGGAGTTAATAATATGGATCATTGTTCTTCACCTATGCCATACCTTAATTATGGCACAATTTCTGAAACAACTTAGATATTGTACAAATTTCGTTTTAAGGAAAATTCTTCTAAGGTTGTATCTACATGCTGACCAAAACTAGCTTGGTAAGAATTCAGTCAGTTCATATACATGAGATATTTTCATATAGTATTGAAGGAACCTGAATTGGAAAAAAAAATTTTTTTTTTCAAAAAATTTGCTATGGTGGCTCTATTCCACCACACATAGATATTTCCAGTACAAACTGTTTGCTGGCTGTCTCCTGCAGATGGCCCAAAGAACCTCCTGGCAG
This sequence comes from Camelus ferus, assembly GCF_009834535.1. Lineage (NCBI taxonomy): Eukaryota > Metazoa > Chordata > Mammalia > Artiodactyla > Camelidae > Camelus > Camelus ferus. The sequence continues at coordinate 49,221,279 of NC_045701.1, forward strand.
AGGGCTTGGGACACATGCTCGGTTAGTGTCCTAACAGTAGTGCTTTCTGGGTCTAAGGTCAGCACTGTTCTCACAACCTGTGTCAGTGATAAGGACGACCGGAAGCTGCTGGGGAAGCATCTCTTGGCTTCTTAAGGGCTCCAGTCCTGAACCGTGAATGATACCATGGTGCTCAGAACGGATGACAGTTTCCTCCAGTGTATGGCAGCAATACTCTCATACATACAGTTTTCTCTTTTTCCAACACCCTACATGTTTCCTTCTCCTTTAAAATCACCATCTTTATATGATGAAATGTAGCCTATGCAGTGAAACATAATTATCCAGAATAAAATATTGTTCATTCACTTTTACTATTAAACCTAAATATATGATAACACTGGCAAAAATGACATGAATTCAGAGAACCTGCATATATTGGAGATCTTCTAATTGCATTCTGGGTAAACTTTCTTGAATTTAATTTGATTTTCCTCAGTCCAATAAAGGCCGGGAAATACCATAGAAATCAGTTGAATTATTTAAGAATGCACTAGAGAGTAATATATTTTTAAATCTTAAATATATTTGCCATTGATTTTCTTTACTGTTCAGCTCCAAATATTTTAATCTGCTTTCTTGTTTGCATCTTAATGAGGAGAGATAAATGAATATCAAAAAAATGTTTACTTCTTCCTTTTTATTCAAGAAATATTTACAGGGTTTTTGTTCAGGACTCAGCACTAGGCAAGGACCTTATAACATGAGATGAACAAAACAGACAAACTTGACCCTCATGTATGGCAAACTGTGTACCCAGAGATTATAGTCCAATTTATCCACCCAATGTATATGATACTTATGACTAGAAAAACGACATACTGTATACGTGTGAAATGTTTTATAAATCTGAAGAAATCTGAATCTTAGAGGAGAATCCTCAAAAATATTGTTTAGAAAATTCACAAAGCTTTGGTCTTAATGAAAACACCAGAAGACAAATATTTAGATCACATTCTCATATTGTTGTTTGTTACATTTTCTACAGTAAAATGCAACTTATGAAACTTATTTATTCATAACCATAACTTTGTCAGTACATAACTCTAGGATGAATCAGGAGACATTATGGCATTTTATTACATAGCTGCATATTTGTATTTTAATATGGCACTGAAATATATGACTTTACATTATAGCTAGAAAGGGAAATGCACTGAAAATGTCCATATCTGGCTACTCTATTTGGTATATAATACTGTGCACCTGTAATTCAAATGTAAATGAAGTTCTATAGCACAAAGCAAATCATAAGATCATAGAATGTCCTTTTCTTTTTTTAATATGTTGAGGAACATTTACTTTTGTTAGCACTCACATTTAAATGACAGTTTCATCTCTTTTGGTAAGAATTTTCCTTATTCTGTTTCTATAGAAAAATAATAAACCTAAATTAAAAAATTTAAATAGGTAACTCATAATTCTGAAAGATCAAATGTATATATTAATTTATTAACAATTTCATATGAGGGAACATTTAGAATAAATTTCACTCTAAAGTTATATGTTGGTTGACACATACAAACAAGACAAAAGATCCTGATGTTTTGGTGAGTAACATTTATTGACTAGGCAGCTCATGTTGCCCAGCTCTGTTCTCTGCACAGTGGCATATCACAGTGATACTGACATTGAGAGAACTGCAAACTCATCACGAAAATTAGATTTAAACTACTTAACAATTCAAAAGCCACTGATAAAAAAAACCCCAAGAAATCAATATCTATGTTATACGTCATGGACTGTTTTATTCATGAGAAATAACTTTTAAAATCCAAAGTAAAAAATATTAAATATTATAAATCTAGTAGTCAATACATAAATAAGATTGAATATATGATACAGTTATATCTTTAATAGAAGCAATATAATCTAGTTCATTTTAAGAATGAACTCGTTGCCACAATTGTTTGTTAATCTCAGTAACAGACAATTCTACGATTTGGCCAAAGTCAATTATATTAGTTGTTCAAATGACAGATTCTGAAAACAAAAAGAGGGACAAAGTTTGGCAAGTGAGCTAAACATAAGGAATATCAGGACAAGTAGCGTGGATCATCTGACTGGAGAGCCATCTCTTTGAGTTTGTTTTATGTTAATCCATGACAAAATATCTGGTTTTGTGTACAGAACAGAAATGTTCTAAGGGGAACAACGTGTGTGCATGTGTGTATGTGTGTGTGTGCCCATCAATAGTAACAAAGGACAGTTATATTCATTTGATTTTCTAACTCTGGCTGCTCAGAAAACTAAGAGCATAGTTCTGTCATCTAGGCACAGGTACATTAAGAACTGGAAACCTAATTCTGTTTTTTCATTTCTATGTGGTCCAATATGGGCAATCTAATTTTTATGGGTCAAGTAAATCATCTATAAAAATAAGAGGTGATAGTATTAGGCTCCCTTTGAGACCCATTGTGAGAAATAGCTTTTTAACAATAGTGTAGAGCTTTGAAAATACAAAGTGTTTAATATAGTTAATCAACTGGGAAGCAGGTTTCTTCGTTTATAATTAAACACTCTCCTTCTCAGTGAACAATTTACAGTAGTTCATGCAATGCTAATTTAAAGTCATTTCCTGCTACCAGTTAAGATTTTAAATGCTTAAAAATCAATCTGTGATTCCTACCAGAGTATAACAGGGCTCCAATAGACATAACAAGACTCTATAGAACTAAAGAAATTCTATGGAAAAAAGAGAGGAGAAATCCCTTTCCCCAAATGCAATTTTTAGCCTGAATATAGAAAATCCCTTAACACCAGCCTGAGAGAATATTAGATTTAGCTTAATGTATCATAAATTGTGATGGATGAACCTCAAAAGGTACTTGTTTAGTCTGGCAATGCATGTAAAGAACTGGCATCATGCTGAGCCTCTGTTCTGGATAATCAGGTTAGAAACATTGCAATATAACCCACAGTTCCCTTTCACAGTATTGTGAGAGCTGAATGCAAACTTGGCCCACAATCACTTTCGACAGGTGACTTGCGAGGACATTGTAATTGCACTCACTGCAGTCCCTCTACTTTGAGACTTACAGAGGTGCTCTGCGAATAGAATAAAACCAGTGTACAAAAGCAAGGCCGTTGCAAAGAACTGGGTAGGGCTTGCTGCTGACCCTTCTCTAGAAAGAAAACTGGAGTTTTGCTTGTGAATATCTACAGTTCTGAAGAAGGCTTAAATTATTTAAAATTAGATAACTTCTTGAGTTTATCCTTGAGTGAAAGACCATTGACTCTGGAGAAGTGTGGGCTTGTGGTTTCCAGGAATACAAGATCATTGCAGATAAAGACAAAGAAGAGTCTGTGAGATTGTATCTTGCCTACAGCTACAGACTTAAAATTATAAAATGTACTGATTGTCGAATGTTCCATAAATTATGCAACACATAGTAGTTCAATGTTAAAATAAAATCTGTGGATAGAACAAAAAATAACTTTAAATTAAATAGCATTTTTAAATATTTTAAATTTTAATGAGAAAGCATCTCTTTGGAGATGGAATATCAGGTGTCAGCTTCTGAATCTCTGCCAAGAATCCATTTCACAAGTATGATGAGACACAGAGTGACCATTCCAAGTAGATAAATTAGTTAAAAATCTCCAGATATACCACTTCTTATAATCTCAGGAGGATTCCAGTCAACATGAAGCACTGGCAAAATGTTGCTGAGAGGAATCAATCTAGAAATGATTAATAGTGTAATCAGATAAATAAAAATTGATTTTCTATTCATTTATTCTCTGTTAAAAGACAAAAATATTTGAGTGGAAAAAAAAAGAGTATTTGCTAGTCCTACTGGATGTCAACTGAATAAAGAGGTGGAAATACATTATATCAGCCAAGCAACTTAAGAGATCGTAAATGACAGTAGATACAATTTGTTCCATTATAATTAGGTCAGGTCCCTGTATTTCTCCTCAAAGAGACTGTGAACACCCAGGGAGGGGGCCATGCCTTACTCCTCTTTATTGTCGCCAAAACCTGAACTCAGTTCCTTGTTATAGTTGGTATTCAATAGTTTTCATCAAAATTAATTAAATTTGACAATCCAAAGCGTTAACTTTACAGATTTCAAATGTTTCCATTCAGTCTGTCCTGTCTCTGTTAACTCTGTTTCTGTTTGGTAGTCTTGTGTCCTGACACGCATGGAGGGACATGGGATGAAGGAAAGAGTAAAGAATTGACGTCCTCTAGGATTCAGGGGTTTTGTTTTGGGAGCAGAATATATTTGATAAACAAACAATATTAATATAGTGTTACATGTGAGGAAGGGAATTCTGTACAGAAAAACTCAGGAAACCTTACACCACCACACCTACTGACTAGCTGTTCTTCTGTCCTGGTCATATAATGTGTTAGGGACATCAGCTTTCTAACGTGATTATCAGTTACTCATCCTTGCTTTGTAAAGAAAACTGAATTTCATGCAAAGGGCTTGTTTACATGCATTAGAGCTCAGTTGACAATTATTTCTAAGGAAATATTTTGGAAAAGAGAAGAAAACTGACATCTAAACACAGTTATATTATCTAAAATACTATTTGCCTAAACCTGTTTGATAAAAAGGTTAACAGGGATCATGTTAAAAGAAAGAAGAATGATAAAGTTTGAGGATTGACTAGATTAGTAAAATTTTGCTTTTCAGAGCTTTGAACATGCAAACATGCACAATGCAACATTCTTAGAGAGATCAATAGTACTTAAGAAAAAACCCTTATTTTGTGGAACATCTTTCAAGATTAGTATCTCACAGAATAAAGTAAGAATCTATTAGTTGATGTAAATCATTGAAAATACTCTAAAATTAAATTCCATTCTGATATTTTAGGCATTTCCATTATGAGCATCACAAAATGTTAGACAAGATTCAATTCTCCAGTGAAAATAAAATTTACAATTAAAAACTAAAGGACAGGGAAATATCTTGATTTTTTTTTAAGTTAAGATGTGTCTAATGGCACAATGAAGTTATAAAACATATTTCAGAGTCATGTAATACAGTGTGCCTTCTTCCTTTTCCAAAAAACCAGGGTTTCTTAAAATTGAATTATCAGTTTGTTCCTATCTTGTAAATGCACATTTTGAAATATGCAAATAGCATGAAAAACGAATTAAATGTATTAGCTTCTATGCAATTTGCAATTATGGGTATAAGCTAGAACAACTTAATTTAGCTCAGTTGCTTGAGGAAATAATAGTATTTATTTATTTACACTTTATGTTATTATAGAAAAAGTATTTAAAGTGTATGAGAAGTATTAAAACTTCTGGAAGATGGATACAGCAGTCTTTTTTCTTCTTCCATACTATTTGGTATTCTTATACTCACTTTCCTTTATCTAACAAGTCCAATTGCAAATCTATAATCAGAATGAAAATTCATTAATAATGCAACAACCAAAAAACAATCATTACACTCATTTCCTAAAAGTAGTTTGAAACACTACCCGTGACATTTTGAATGCAGAATTAAGTGCTGAAAGGAAGTTGGGGTCCTATTTAATTATGAAGTATCAAGGCTGTATGTATTTTGTGAATTTTCTGAAAGCTAATTACTGCAGTTAATCATTCAAATTGTTTAAGCAAGTTACGGTTGAATTTTTAACTGTCTTTTAAATGTCCTTGCTCAACAGAATAACTGAAGGTAAGTATTTTCAGTAGAAATTGAAGTGAGAAAAATCTTTTAGGGGGCATAAAGTTTGCTTTTTGATACAAGCACTTCCTTGAGAAGTGAGCTAAAATAATATTACTATTATCACCATTAGTATTTTGCACTATTTCAGCACTATCCTAAGTACGGAGAAAATATATATTGCATATAATTATCAAAGTGTCCATATGATGTCATAAACTGAAACAAACATTTTCATAATATGGCTATTACGTAAATGGTATCTGATGTAGCATGGTATCTTACCACCAGTTATTTGAATAGGAGACTATTAATCAGCACAATTTACTGACCCTATTTCATAAAAAATTAGTAGATATTTTGAGCTCACCTTTTCTATCAAATTAAATATACTTATTCACACTGAGAAATGAGAATGTATCCATAGTTAGTTGTAGTTTTTATCAATTTTTAAAGACTCAGGACTAGAATCAGTTCTTACATGAACTGCAGCTTAGCAAGCCTGTGCTAAATATAGCTCTTTTGAAGTCTTTTTGAAAACAGCACATCTTTAATATTTATGAAACTGATCATGTAGTAGTGAAAACTGGATGAAAAGAACAAGACCAACAAAGAAACAAAGTTGTTCTTTATTTTTCTTGCTTTCCTTATTTTCTGTCTCAAAAGCTGTGGACTTTCTCCTTTCCAAAATGGTATTTTTCCAACCTGTCTCACTGTACCATGATGCTATGCATTCTTTTTACCCAGTTTCTTTCATATGCTATTTATTCTCAGAGTAAAAACATGTTTAGGTCACATCTTAGAGCCCTTCTCTTAACCCTAAGAATCCTAAGAAATACTTGTAGCTTGTTTCTTAAAAAAAAAATAGTGAAACACCAGTTGCCTCCCTGTTTTCATGTACTCATTCACCGATGCTGTTCTGACACTGAAGTCTCAAAAGTTAGCAATAACCTCTTAATCAATTAACACAAAGATATTTTCCAGTTCTTGCCATTTTACATTATAGATTATTTCTCCCTCTTGAAAAATCTCTTTTCTACTGACTTCTATGACTTGTAAAATATAAGATAATATTAAAGAAAATAAATACATTAGTTGACTTTGCACATTTGTATCACAGTTGTCATGACACACTCTCTAGGTCTCTAGTTAATTTGAATTCCATCATTAAACAGAAGTTGTAAAGTCAGTCTTTGTTGAGAAAGGATTTTTATATATGATTTTTCCATAATTGCAGACCGTGGAATTTTTACTGAATCTTCTACGTTCCAGTTTGCGGCCCCTGTTTTGGGACATGAAATTGTTGTTTTGTTTATTGACACACAAAAGATTGCAACCAGTTCTACGCACATTTCAGTTTACAGTAACATAATGACTTAATCATTTAAATATATTCTTTCATTTTAACATTAAAGAGCAAGGAAAATAACCTAGATATACTGAACAACCAAATGAAAAACACCTGCCTTTACTAGGAATTTATAAAAATGATCTTAACTATCTTATTCTACTTTGTGAGAAGCTGAAGTGTCAATACCATTGACAAAACCAACTGAATATTCCCCTCAGTGTAACTAAACATTAGACAGGTTTCTTCCTGACTCTAAGCCCCTGGCATCCATTTCATTAGAGCATTTACTTTTAGAAAACTTGCACTTATAGATCCATTCTCTGCCCCTTTGAGATGTGAATCTTCTACAGCCAGAAATGGCTTTCTCAAGGACCTGGGAGCCATCCCTTTAAAATGTACAGTCATACCTCAGAGATACTGGGGGTTCAGCTCCATATTACCACAATAAAGTGAACATTGAAATCAACTGAGACATACATTTTGGAGTTTCCCAGTGGATATAAAAGTTATGTTTATACTATACTATATTCTCTTAAGTATGCAATACTTAATACTACATCTAAAAAAGCAATGTATGTACCTTAATTAGAAACTATTTTATTGCTAAAAAATGGTAATCATCTGAGCCATCAGCAAGTCGTAATCGTTTTGCAATGGTAACATCAAAGATCACTGATCACAGATCACCATAATAAATATAATAATAAGGAAACACCTGGAAATATTATGAGAATTACCAAAATGTGACACAGAGACACAAAGTGAGTAAATACTGTTGGAAAAATATGTCAATAGGCTTGTTCAGTGCAGGATTGCCACAAACCTTCAATTTGTAAAACAAAACAAAACAAAACAAAAACAAAAACCGCAGTATCTGAGAAGCACAATAAAGCAAAGTTCAATAACATTAAGTATGCCTGTACTCATCAGAGGAGATAGTGCTTCTATCTCCTAGTTTTTACAGGAGGGTAGGTGCCCAAGTTTGAAAAGTGAAAAGGCTATGTAGCAAGCACAGATGGCTTAATCACATTGATCAACTTCCACTCTAATGTTTTCCAGTTCTTTTCCGTTAGCTCACCTCAGCATTTAAAAATCTCCTGTCTTTTGTTTTAGCAGAGTTACATTTAATCTCTCTCCTCTAGTACAATAGTGTCTTGATGCCTATTGTAACCATCTTGTATACAGTCTTTCTTCCTGTTTTATAATATGTCTGATGTAATTTTTCATCATATTCTTGTGTATTATTGAAATAGATGAAAACCAAATCAGTCTAGAAAATTCACTACAACAAGGTTTCAAGCGCCAAAGAACATAATGTGTATGGTCACAACACACACACATATACATACACTACAGTATATTGTTCAAAGATGAAATGTCACATGAGTACAAGTGTATTTGAGAGTTAAAAGAGGTTAATTTAATCCCATTATAAAGTTATGCTTCCTCCAATGTGATAATCCCTATTTAATCTTTAATGCCCTGTAGGTCTAGAGTTTCTGATTAATAGGCCACAGGACAAGAATTGGGATTTGTGGGCTAACCAAAGGATGACAGGACTGCTAAAATGAAGTATGAAGAGACTGACTCTAAAACTAAATACTTTAAATATATATGTTATAATGAGAAATGTGTAACATTTCCTTTTACAAAAGTACCCTCTACCTTACTCTCGGAGTCTTTAAAGCAGATTTTATAAATATGTTACAGCTTTTCTTTTTCTCCTTTTAATGAGAAAATTGGGGAAAATAAGCAAATGAGAAGCATCAAAATGATGGGGATATAGAAATGTTTTTACATCTCATAAAATTGGTAGTTGGCCCATGAATTGGCTCTGATCTTTACATGAACAAAGTAAAGAGGGATATACTAATTTCACATTTCACAGTATCTGTGAGTTCAAAATACCCCAATTCTTCAAACAAACAACAAACAAAAAAATTATTCTTGGTCCAGAGATGTGAGTAGAATTTATTTTCTTAACTTGCATAAATAAGACACATGGCAAGCAGCATTTTAACCACATCCTTATGGGGATCATTACAATGTAATTTATAGAACTAGTTGTCAGTCTGTCCCTCAGTTACAGGATTGTTAATTACATCAGTTTTATTCTGGAGCCAAGGAGAATGGTCCAAGTGCACAGGTGTTCAGGCTCAACTCAAAGATAAATCGAAAGATAGTGTCTCAGTAAGTATTAAGCAGGAGGGAATACAATTTACAGTCTATGATGACGATCCAGGGAGGTTGACATCGGTGGTCGTGGTGGGAAGGTGGTGTTGCAGATATTAAAAGTTGAGGGTTATATGAAAATATATGCTTTAATTATTAACTGACCATAGAAGTAAGACTCACATACACTCAGAAAGGAGAAAAGCCATCTAGGACCCAGGCTCTGTAAAGAAACAGATAAAGGAATGCCTGTGGAAAGGGGCAAGATAGAGACATCTACATGGTACCAAAAGCCAATGAAAACACAACTTTAAGACAGAAAAATGTTGAGCACCTTAAGGAAAAAAAATGGTTTCCCAAGATAATCCCAACTTTGCATTACCTAGAGAGTTGCTGAATATAAGACAGTTCAGTGTTAGGACACATTTTCCAGAAACAATGACTTCTGTGTTGGAAGAGTTGCTCTGAACTCATTCTTAAAGGAAATGATTGGATAATAAGGCCAGTAATACATTAAATGTATGCTTACTATTTGAAATTAAAACTATGACATCTATAGCTTAGAGCAGTAGTTCTTCAAGTGTGGATCCCAGACCAATAGCAACAGCAAAACCTGGGAACCTGTTAGAAATGCAAGTTCTTGGATGTCCCCACACCAAAAGTACACTTCTTGGGGCAGGAACCAGCCATCTACATTTAAAAGATTCACTAGGTGATTTTTATGTACTCTCAAGTTTGAGAACCGCTGTCCTAGACAATAATTATCCTTCCATATTTTAGAAATGCAGAGCCAGGGAGAAGGAGGCAGGCCCTCTACATTTACATCTATAGTTTCTGTCTCTGCACAGATGTCACCTTAGTAAAACCCTCTGTACTGACCTCACTGAGTCATAGTTGCTTATTTCCAAATGCCTGCTAGGTTTCCATGTGATATAGCACTTCAGAGTTCATGTGCCTCAATTAAACCTTGTTGTACTGCCACTGCAAGGAGTATCTGGATCCCCCGCTCCTAGACCATTAATGCCACCATCTTCCATATAAGCTATTCTTCCCCCTTCAACATTTGCTGTGTGCAGGCTCCCAGAATTTGCTATTGCCATTGCATTCATCTGTATGGCATCTTCACACTGTGCATCCAAGTCGAACTCAGTCATCAAAGCCCAGACCCAACGTCATTTCTTCCATACCGTCCCTGATTCATGCAATTGCACAGAAGAATTTCCACTTTCTATATCTGTCAGAAAATCCTCTTCTACATAGCTGTTTTTCAAAATACTTTGTATTCTCTGGACTCACAAGCCTCCTAAACACAGAGATACTTCATATCACTGTCTTCCTAAACACACTACCCTTCACACATCTTACACTTAAGTTGTTGGTATGGAAGAATAAATAGAATAAACAAAGATGTAAAAATTTTCACCTACTCAAGACATATCTGAAGCTATTTCCAAGTAGTTATCATATTGATTATTGTTACCTAATCATTAACCTGAACAAGTATAGTCAATCTTGTCAATTATTGCTTCTCATTTTGAGAAGTTGTTTGATGAATTAATTTAAAAAGCAACTGGTTTATTGTTGTTATTTACAGCCAGAGATTTAAAACCTGCAGTTCCAATGATAACAGTGGAGTTTATGTTTTATATGTCTAAATCATTCTTCTCATATTACACTTAACTGAGCTTTTAGGACCCTCTGAAAATCATCAGCATAGAAAAATCATTATCAAATATCAATATATAATACAAAAAGCAAATTAGAAAATAAAACTAGGTAGAGAGACTGGCTTTTACTCAATAAAATATTTTCCAAGCAAATGCATTAATCATCCTTGGACAAGTGGGTACCGATTAGTGATGGTGCTCTGACGAATACCACATGCCTTTTCTAAAGTACTCCTCAAAATCTTATACAATCTTGTTGCAGAATATTTTTAATTGAATTATAACAAATGATTCACTCAGTAGAAGAAATAAAAACTATTACCACTCTTACTGGTAATTTTCTAGATATTCCAGAAAAATTAAACAGAAGTCTAAAACGTGAATCTAATATGTACTATGTATAATGTTTTTCACTGATATCCATAATTCCTTGTGATTTAAAATAAAACTGATACATTTTTTGTACATTTTTTCCATATATACGTGGTCACATCTAATTGTGAAATCTGTCAGGCCACATAAAGATGTGTAAATGGGACTGCTGGAAGTAGGATGCCATGTTTTATCAAAGTGGGACAAAGTTCAACACATATTTGTGTGTGTGTGTATGTTGTATAAGTGCATAGCAGTTAGTTCTTCTGGATTTGTAATGTAAGTGCCTGATGTTAAGCTTTTGACTGCTGAAGCATCCACTTCGAAGATATCCGTCTCTAGTAAACACACGGCGAAGCTAGACAACTAGAACAGAGCCAGGCCACCCCATCCAGGAAGTTCCCTTCTTTGGAAAGCTCTGGTTGACCCAGACAGCTGACCACTTGACTGCTTGCTTTTCCCTTCGCATACTTTAATTCTTGCTCTTAGGTTGTAAATTCACCACTGAAGAGTGAGCCCTCGAAACCTAGTCACCCCACTGTCATTCCCAATAAAGGCAGAACCCCAGGTCCCATCTTCTCTCTCTCCTCACCCCCTCCATATATATATCTTCTCTCTCTCCTCACCCCCTCCATATATATATATATATATGCACATATCTCCATGATCTCACTGTGAGGCTCTGAGCATACCACATACCCTCTAGAAATTATGAGTAATAAACCTTGTTTCTTTCAAAGTTCCCTGGTGGATATTGCTGAGGCACATTTTGCAGTCATAATAAGAACCACAAGGGATAGTCCAGCCATTCTGTTGGTTCCAAGAAGACAAATGTTTGGGGGCTCACCTCAAATATAGGGACCCAGGTGCATGCCCCCCAGGTATTTCTAGCTGATACCATCAATAAGCTGAGACCAACACAAGACAGTTTGTATAGATTTATATATATGTTGCCCAATGAGCACTAGTTTTCTTAACATCTTTAATTACTGACTCTCCTTTTATTCTTCCTATTTTTTTATGTAAGTATAATCTAATAAAAGAAATATATATTTGAGAGCATACTTTATGGACCAGGCATCTTTATTTGGAGGTCCACGCAAAACTTGGGAACAAATCAGTGACAATTTTATGAAGTTATTATTCTAAAGGTTGTCTGTCAAAATTAATTCTAAATCCATTGCTTTGACCTTGGTGATACTACAATACATTGGCTTCATATATTTTGTTTCATTACAAAGTAACAAAATAGAGGATTAATTGAAAGTTCGCTGATCCAGAAAATATTTCCTTACCTGAACATCTTGCACAATTCTACACTCTCCTTTCTTTCCTTTTCCTTTTAAAAAATAAATATTTTTGCTTACAGCAAAGTTAAAACTCATCCAGTTGGAAACTCATTTTGGATTTACAAAAAGGTCTTTCTGTATAATTGAAAAGACATAATTTTAAGGCCACAACTTTAAAAGATAACGCTTTTTAAAAGTGTTTAAAATATATTACATATGTCCCTGCTGTTTTTAGAAAAGAAATTAGAACATAGTATTGTATTTTCTTGAAAATTTGAGGATCTGCCATTATCGATTTTCTTTACTGAACTCATGCTAGGCACTCAGTATCTTCTGATTATGACAGAATTACTTTTTTCCTTCATAAAGGCTATAGGCAGGTAAGTATTTTTAGTTTGTGTCAGTTTCTTTTTGATTTTCTGCTATTTTCTTTGTTGCTAACTATCAGCTCTTATTTCAACTATGATCATAGGCTTAGTGTGATTTTATTCCTCCACTAATTTGCTACTTTATCTATTTTACAGATGTACGTGAGCTTTATCACATGCAGTTGTGGACTTTCTCTTCATAGTTACACTTTATGTTATTTTATGGTTTTCTTTTGTTGCATCCAATTCTTAGTTGTGTTCTCTGGGGCTGGCATGGCTGCTGTGTATGTGTGATGTCACTCTACACTCTCCACATAGTGGGACTTAACATAAGTCAGAGGCTGCTGCTTGCTTGTTTATACCTAGCCACATTGTAAGAAGGGTGTCAGGGGCTCTCAACATTTATTGTTAATATATTGTATCATGCAGTCAAAAAACCCCAAGGAAGTGATAATTACATCCAGTTAGGAAAATGGGACGAAGCCAGAAGTAAAGTTGATATGAAAAAATTAAATAAAATAAACCTCTATATTTATTCAATTGAGGCAAGCCAGGTATCATATACCAAACATTTGAGCAGCCAAAATAATGAGAAAAACATAGCCAATTATAAAACTGACAGTATCTGTAGAGTAAGAGCAAAGCAGTTATACAGGAGAAGTACAACCATTCCTCTGGTCCTCAGAACAAGGGTACAGGACAGAGGAATGAACATCTTTGAACAGCTTCTTATAATGAACAGGGAACAATTTTGGAAGGCTATTTATTTAAAAAAAAAAACTGCTCAGCATAGGCTTAAAACATCAGGCCAAGGGGAATTCAGCTAGGAAGATTTTAGTATGTGAGGATGAAGCAATATGATGAAATACGTGTCAATTTGGGGACCGATTCAGAGCACTGAGGCCAGTGGTTCTTAACTAAAAGTAAGCATAAGAATCACATGTCTGAGCCACGTCCCCTAGGGATTTCAAGTAAGCCACCTTAGGGTAGAGTTTGCGGTTCTGCATTTCTAGGCTACACCACACACTGATTCATGCCTCAGGACGAGAACTCCTGACCTAAACGAATGGTTGAAAACCAGTCTTAACTCCTCCATATATATTTGATATTCTTAATTAAGATTCTGAAAGATCTTGAACAGCAGTAACTTTGAGGTTATAATCCCTGACAAGTAACCACAGGGCAACCAATCTGTGCTGACAATTAACTACACGGCCATACGCTTCAAGAGTCAGGCAAGCCAAGACATGAAAACGGCGGCACTCCAAACTCACTGCTAAGTGGAAGCTGACCCTAAATTAGCTCAGGGTATTGATGACACAAACTCCTTAGAACGACAACATGAAATAAAGCATCCGTATCAATATTCAAAACATAAATCCAATTTAGATGTTAGTACAGCCCAACCTGTCTACCCTGTTTATTCCTTCACAAATTTGAGGGGAAGTTGCTAAGAGAAAACTTCAGATAACTTCTTTCACATTATTTTTCATGGGGGAAATAAAACAATCTTTCAAAACTGTATTTTTAAAAAATATTGCCAAATATGTGATATTTGCTTTCCTACTTCTTCATGTATCTATAATTATTATCATACATTAATCTTAACAGTCCTTCCTATCCAGACTGAACAACTCCTCAAAATCATTTAGGACATCACACTTTATAGGCTGTCACTAATATGTGGCATGCATGAAGAGACCTTTGTGAACGTCAGCACAGTTTCTTAATCTTCACTTGACATAAATCTTCCTTAATAAAGGACCCTCTATATGTTGTAGATTGGGTGATTTTTTAGCCATCTAAGGAGGGTACAAATTAGGATAATAAATGATTGAAAAATTGTGTTGATAATGTGTCTTTAATAGATTGAGGGATACACAGACTACGAACTGCTACAAAGAACTGAGCCACGTTTAATTCTGACCTTGATTCTAACCTTTCTGTTGGCTTAATTGAGAGTTGAAGCAATGATGAACTGTCATTTCTTCAACCTTTTTGACAGCAGAGTGGTTCAGCACGGGATTATGTATTTATTAAGTATGACTTCATTCTGAATGAAACTGGCACAAAATAATATTGGAATACAGGCAACTCAAATATGAAAAATGCAGATAATTTATGATAGCACTGTTTTAAATTTGGTAATAAAATTCAGTGACAAGGACAGCCAAATTATCTGTCCCTCAGTTTTACTAAAGAAAATATTTACTGAATCCAAATGTTACTACTAATGCTGATAAATAAGTAGTTTTAGGCTGTGTTGACAAAAATGAATGCTACTACATGTATTATGTTATTTGGGTCAGTTGTTCTTCTCCTAATTTCTATTTGCAATCCACCTGGAATTCAATAAAATAGAATGAAGGAGCTATAGGTAGGTGAAGGTTAATACTCTGTGTAAGTCAATTAAAAAGATACTTAACTCAGTATCAATTACATAATTCAGTCATTAGAGGGACATGGTCTCTGCCATCACATAAACGGGAAAAAAATACGACTCTAAAACACAGCTGAATGTGTTAGAGACTAACAGTAGTAAAAATAACTTAATTTATATTGCACCTATATTTAATTCAATGCTTTCTGCTTGAAGAGATGTCTGTACTATTTATATAAAGACCAGTTTATTTGGAGACACAGGATCAGGTTAATTTTCTCCCACAAAGGCTTTAGACAAGACTTCCTCCAATGAGAATGCAGTTTCTGAATATCATTTTAAAGTATTTTTCCTATAAATCTTGAGAGATATACAGCTTACTTTTACATTATCATTTATTTCCCCCCAGCCGTATTCTATATATATTATTGCAATTTGCCCTGATATTTTGAAAAAAAGAAGATACAAATACATTTAGTTAAAAGTTAAAGAGACTACTCCATTTTGAAGTCACCAACCACATGTCATTACATTGTAACAATCACAATAATCAATACCTTGGCTAAATTCAATCACTCAAGAAAAAAACCAGGTAGAATCAACAAGCACTGCCATCATATAATGATAATTAAGAACTAAGTTATGAGTGATATTGTGTTTGCTATTAATGAATATTAATTAAGAACATGGCTATTTAAAATGCTACAATCTCTGTTGCTCAGCAATGCTTTACCCATTGCTTTTCACGCCCTTATCCTTTCCTCCAAAATCTGTTTTTAATTATCCAACTTCCACCTGAGCACATTTCTCACAGTTTCAGCAAAAGCTATGACCTCTTACTTCAATGAGAAAAACAAATGCCCATCTAATATAAATGCCCAAAATGCATTCCAGGACCAAGTCCAGGACAAAGCTGATCTAGGGTTCCATTTCTTCTTACCATTTCCCCTTGTGTCTCAGAATGATTCCTTCTAAGTGCTACTACCTTTGGGCCTGGGCCTGGATTTATCTCTCTCTGGTACCCTCAGTTTTCTCTGATTTTCAATCTCCACCTTGACACTTGATCTAAGTCAAGCTTTTACAAATGCTTCTCTCTGTCTACAAACAATCTTTCCCTCATCCCTACTCTTCTTAGTCATTGTCAACTTCTTCAACTAGTCATCTTTACAATCTTTATTTCTCAACCCTACTTACTCCCATAATCTGCCAAAACCTGCCTTCTCTCTAGTGCACAGCACACCAGTGGCATCATCTTCACGTTTCCATCCTCATCTACCTTAACTCTTTTTGGCTTCTTACATTTACACTGCTGACCATAACTTCATTTGTAAAACCTGTTCTTTCTTTCTTTTTTTTTTCTTCTTTTTTTTTTTTTTTGGCCTCTGGAATAGCAAACATTTCTGGTTCTCATTTTACCTTGCAAACAATTCTTTTTCGATTAAAAAAAAATGCTGTATCTCTTAAATGTATACATTTCAAAAGGTTAATTTCTAGGTCATGAGTATTATATTGCCTTTAATCTATAGATGATGAAGCAGAGACATAGAATAATTTACTGAAAATATGTATTTAAGTATCAAATCTTTAAAAATGAAATATTTTAAGTCAAATGATATTTTAAATATTATTTACCAAAAACAATTTTATAAATGAATACATTACTCATGTACTAATGCAATCTTCAAGTTTATACATCATTTGGGCTTTTTCTGTAAGGTCAGGAAAATCAGGCAGGAAATTCAGATACAAAGCACTATTGAAAAAAGAAAATCACTAGAGTTTATTTGGCAAGAGAGTACCATAGTGAGCTTATTATTGGAAATGATGTGTTACTTAAATAAAATGGCTGAATTACACAAATTGCTGTATCACATTAACTGGTAACTATGAACAGTTCCTAAATTATCACTGGAAAAATACATATCCATTAACATATTTTCATTGCACAGTGCCTACAATTAAGACATTTCCAATTAAGAGAGAAAGAACTGTGAATTTATTGCTCAATTTAAATTTTTTCATTATTTGCTGATTGAGCCATTTGCCAATTATTGTTTCTGTGCTTGTGATCATTATATTGTGAAACTACGCTATTGTTAGCACCTTTACCATGTAAATACATCAGACTGCAAATCCTATCAGATTCTATTACATATTTTTGCTCCTCCAAAATGCAAAAGCTTCAAATAACTGTAGGAGTTTAAAGAGCATCACATTTATGGCAGAAAAATGAACAAACCTAAACTACTTGGTTATTTTCTATTTTGGTTGCTCATGTTTGAATTTTTTGTATTCTACCATCATTGTTCTTCAAATACAATGTTAATCTCTATTGCTACAAACATACTACTGTTGAAAGTATGCTGAATCAGATCTCTATTTCTGACTTTACTAGGGACACTTGTAACTGACCATCATACCTATGGAGAAAAATGAGAAATTCCAAGAAAAATTCTTATAAGTTTTTTATGAAAGCATCAAATATCAGTTCAGGCAATCTGAACTTGAAGGGTCAAAATCTCAGAGAAGGGAAACACAAAAAGGTGAGCTGACATATTGTAGCCACTTTTCCTTCAAGTAATTTGCCTGTAGCAGAAGGCTGAAGATCCAAGCAAAAAGTTCCAGTGAATAATAGCCCAGGATACTCCGGCTGGCATGTGAACAGCCACGCCCTAGTAGCAGAGCAAACAGAAGACAGAACACTACCAACCCAGCCTTGAATCTGCTCATCTTCTGACTGAACTGAGATAATAAAACTATATTCTCTCTGCCTAAAACAGATTTTAAAAAAAGAAATTTTTCTGAAGAAACAACATAATCCTGAGCCAATTTTTAATACAGAATAATGTGTATTCAGTAAGAAAATAAGGCTTATCAAGAAACAGGACAAAGTACAACAGAAGAATAACAATAAATCACAGGCTATCGAGATACCAGAGCTCTTAGATAAAAATACTAAAATCGTTATGATTGAAATGCTCAATAAAATAAGATAAAACATTAGGGAAAGCTAAATGAAAGATGGAAGGTTTCACCAGATAACTGGAGTCCATAAAACTAAATCATATGCAGATTTTACAACAAAAAAATACAATGAATAAAAGTAAGGACTCAGTAAATGTGTTTTATAATAGATTAGAAGTAATAAAATACAGCACTGGTGAACAAGAAGATGGGGCAATAAGAAATATAGAAACATAGAGAAGAAAAAAGGAGAAAAATAGGAAAGAGGTAGCATTACTACAGAATTTCCAAATTTAAAAGGACAGTAAAGAGGGTTTCTGAACAACTTTATGCAAATATATTGACATGCAAAATCAGTATATTTATTGAAAAGCACAACTCATCAAAACTAACATAAGAAAAAAATTTCAAAGATGAATACTTTAATATTCATTAAAGAAACTGAACTCACCATTTCAAAATTTCCAAAAGAGAACACATGCCAGGATGACTTCACTAGTGAACTCTATCAAACCTATAGGAACAAATAGTGCCAATCCTATATACAAAAACACAATTCATAAAATCAAAGAGTACAGAAAATTCCTCAATTCAATAATTATTATGAGGCCACTATAAACCTAGTAGCGGAAGAAAAACAATAATATATTACAAGAAATGAAAATCAAATACCAGTATCCTTCATAACCATAGACATAAAAATCCTAACAAATGTTATCAAGTCAATTACACTAGTATATAAAGATGATAACACAAAATTATCAAGTGGGTTGTATCCAATAAATATGTTGGTTTAATACTTACATAGCAATTAATGTAATTATTGCATTAACAGATTAAAAGAAAAATAATATTAATAATTCAAATAATACAGAAAAAAATTGTTAAAATGTAACATCGATTTTAGAAATAGAAGGGTATAGCCAACCTGATAAAGCACAATCACAAAAAACCTACAGCTAAGATAATACATAATAGTAAAATACTGAATGCTTTACGCTTTTCCTCCTAAGGCTGGAAATAAGAAAATGATGTATATTCTTACCAAAGCTATTCAAAATTATATCTCCTACAGTTTCCACCAATGAAATAAGGCAGGAAAATGAAAATCTTATGGATTATGAAGGAAAAAGCAAAACTGCCATTATTCTCTGATGACATATTTTTAACGAACCTATGAAAAGCAAAATTTACTATTAAAAATGGAAAAATTGAATTTCATAAAAATTAAAAAACAGGCTACAGATGAGGAGAGAATATTCTTATCACACATATATGACAAATGGTTTGTATTCTGATTATATAAATAATTATTGCAACTCAGTAATAAAACAATAAACAAACCAATTTTTGGGGGGGTGCATGTATCTTATTTATTTATTTATTTATTGACATACAGTACATTTACAATGTTGTCTTAGTTTCAAGTGTATAGCAAAGTGATTCAGTTATAAATATATACAAATCTATTATTTTTCAATTTTTTTCCATTATAGGTTATTGTAAGATACTGACTCTGGTTCCCTGTGCTATACAGTAAAGTCCTTGTTGGTTATCAGTTCTATATATGTAATCCCAAACTCCTAATTTACCTCTCCCTCCCCTTTTCTCTATGATGACCATAAGTTCAATAAACAAAACAATTTTTAAAAATAGGGAAAAGATTTGTACAGACATTTGTATTTGTATTTTATCTATTGTTCTCTTGGTCAGTCCTTTTAGGATTTGTCAACTTTGTTAAAGTTATCAAAGAACACGTTTTGGGCTCTTTAAATTCTCTTTGTTGTTTTTCTATATTTCATTGACATGTGCTCTCTTTTTTACTGTTTTCTTTCTCCTACTTTAGATTTGATTTCTATATGTGCCACATATTCTTTGCTCCCTTATTCTTCCTTTCTTATATTTTTCAGTATGGTTCAATTATTTGAAAGCATTTAGCACTCATTAATTTTTAGCTAATTATGAATAGAAGATTATCATTAAAATGCCAGCAGTAAGCATTGTATTTAATGGAGTAATACTGAAAACTTTCCCTTCAGGATTAGAAAAAAGAGAAGGATATATGATATTCTACTTACGTTAAACTTGTAATTTGGACATCTTTCACAATAAAAGAAGTCAAGAAACAGATATACATAAAACAAAGAAGTATATCTTTCATTATGTGAAGCCAACATGATGTGTACATAGGAAATTTTAAAAAATCTAAGACAAATTATAATCAATAAGTAAATTTATGAAAGCTGAGTAATACAATGTCTATATACAAAACCATTTGCATTGCTGTACACCAGCAAAAATAAATAGGAAATAAAGTTTTTTAAATGATATTATTTATAATGCCAAGAACAAGAACAAGAAAACACAAATAATAAGAATAAATCTAACAAAAGATTTTTAAGATCACTTCTTTGAAAACCATAAACTGCAGTGAAAGAAATGAAAGAAGACAAGCAAATGCAAGGATGTAAAATGTTAATAGATTGGAAGATGTGTAGATCCAATTCAGACCAAATAAAAATTTCAGGGATATTTTTGGTGGGGAGGGGGAGTGAAGTAAAATTAGTAAACTGCTTATAAAATATATACAGATACACATGGGGCCAAGACTAGCCAAGGCAATCTTGAAAAAAGGAAAAAGTCAGAATACCTGCACTGCCAGAGTTAATACAGTGTTACAGTAATTGAGACATAGCAGTTAGTAGCATAGGGATAAACAAAGATAAACAGAAAACAAATGGGTTGAGAAACAGATCCACATGCATTTGTTCTTTTGATTTATGACAAAGGTGACAGAGCAGTATAATGAGAAGTAATGGTCAGTTCTATAGGTGGTGATGTGTTATTCATATGTTCAAACTGAAAAAAAATACCTTCAGTCCTACCTCAAACCAGATAAGAAAAAAATTATAAATGAATTACACATCAAATATTTAGGTAACACAGTGAAACATTTAGCAGAAAACTTAAGTATATTTTTTTATTATCTGGGGTAAGAAAAAATTTCTTAAATAGAAATATTCTATATCTTAGATAGAATAAATAATATTTCTTAAATTCCTTAAATTTTTTAATAGTTTAGACTGCATCAAATTGAAGAATTTATAGTCACTATGGAATGGCATTAAAATTGTAAGAAGGCAAGCTACAAAGTAGAAGAAAATATTCTTTAATAAATATATTCAATCAATAACTTATATCCAATATATAAAGAACTCTACAAAAAAAGAAGAAAAAATAAAACCCCAAAAGGGGAAAAACAGGCCAAAGATTTGAAAAGGTGATCGCCAAAAAAAGATAATCAAATGGTTAAAAGCATTTGAAAAGTTACCCAACTAATCCATCACAAAACAAATGCAATTTAAAACCACAGTATTCCATGACACCAATTAGAGTGGTTAAAACGTAAACATAGACACTATCAAGTGTTAACAAGAATGTAGAACAAATGGAATGCTTGTAGAAGTCTAAACTGGAAAATTGTTTGGTATGAGATATTAACATTCTTTTATGGTATCCCTCTTAGGAAAATATCCAATAGAAATGCATTCATAGGTTCACCAAAAGATTGGTAGAAAAATATTCAGAGCATAATTATTCACAGAATGGTTTCAAACTGCTAATAACTCAGAATCTCATAAATATCAAATGCATAAATTCTGTTATATGCGTACAGTGGAATATTATAATTAATATAAAAGGTCATGCTACATATAGTAGCATATTAATCTCACAAACATAATACTGATACAGAAATATAGACATAAGTTGCATTGTACATAGTTCTATTTATAAAAAAAAAGTTTAAAACAGAAAAACTAATCTAAAACATTCAAAGACAGAATAGAAGTCACCTTTTAGTGAGGCTGTGAAAGAGGGACAAGAGGGGAGCTTCCTGAAGGCTATTACTTCTCTGCTTTGCAGTCTGGGTGCTGCTGACACGGATGTGTCCACTCAGTAAAACTTCACTAAGCTGTATACTTACAATGTCTACAATTTCTATTACACTTGAATAAGTTAAAATAAAGCCATATATTACACTGTATTTTTAAGATGGTGCTTTAATATGCCCAGGTTACATAATCAGCAAGCAAGAGGTCATTATATGATAATAAGGTCTTAAAACGAGTAAGAAGGCACACGGATATCAAGTCGAGACCTCCATTACTGTAAGAGGAAAAAAATTACTGAACCAGAACCTTTCTATCCAAGTGAATATCCTTTATTTCTCTGAGCACTCACACCAAATAAACTTCTAAATTAGTAGACCAACTGCAATCGGTTACATGCCTCCCTTTTTAGGTTTCTCTACTTCTGTCAGAATAAATTAATAGTCAATGTGAAATGAAATGAAATGTGCCATGCTAGACACAATCCTCAAAGGAAGTTTCTGTAAAGAAAGCCAGCATTTAGCCCATAGTGTAAGAAGAAGCTATAATAGGGCATTTTATATCCTCTTTAGACCACCCCCTGCCACACACAAACAGGATAGTTAGGAGAAAGTTTAAGCAGATTGGTAAGAGCAACATAAACGTCCTTTTTTTTTTTTTTTTTTTTGGTCATTTTCCATCATCTTGGTTTCATGTCTGGATAACCCTACAGGTCATCTAGTGCTACTAGAAATGTGGAGATTGTATGGGAGGCAGGAGGGCTGTAATAACAAAACTGCACTCATTTGACTGTGTTCACTGACTTCATAGCTCACTGACTGACCTTGGGGAGGGAGCATATCTTAGAATTCTAGAAAAAAACAACTCTTACCATTACAGTAAATAGTAGGTTTCAAAATTAGGAAGCATAATGAAAACCTTTAATAAGTAAGGTGAGAGATGTTAGCAAATGCGGTTCAGAGCTTCAGAGGAAAGAGTCTAAGACACTGACTAGGTGAACAACTGAGACTCGTGGAGAGAGATCATTATAACTCGGGAGACAGAAGCTCATAAACATAGACACAAAGAAGAGGCCTTGCTGTAAGTTCCTAATAAGCACATTCCAAACAGGGCCAGATGATATTTTCCCAAGATACAGAGAAGTATAAATGCTAGGTTAAGAACTACTGACATCTGAAACTCTTAGAAATATGTCAAAAACGGTTGTCATCTGACATCAATATTGTGTGAACATGTACAGGGTTTTTTGGAATTAATTGTGTGTGTGTGTGTGTGTGTGTTTGTGTGTGTTCATGCATCAATGTGTATAGTTTTGCATTTTTCAAGTTGGTTACAAGGGAAACCTTTACTTAGGCTAGGGTTTCTCAATAGCAGCGCTATTTACATTTTGGACCAGATATTTCCTTTTTGTGCAGGCTGTCCTGTGCACTGTAGGGTGTTTAGCAACATCTTTCTACCCTGTAGATGCCAGTTGCACACCACCTCCCCCAGTCGCAACAAGCAAAAATGTCTCAGTACACTGTCAAATGTCCTCTAAAAGGAAAAACTGCCCCCAATTAAGAACCATTGACCTAAGCAGATAAATAAAATGCCACTTTCCTATATATATATAGATTTTTTTTTTTTTGCAGTGGGTTCCTATCATCCACTCAATGATGAGTAAAACTTAAATGTAAATTGTATTATCTCTGTGCACGTTAACTAAATAAGGGTATATGGGGCACAAATCATAGAAAAAATCATGTAAAGACTAATCTTACTGATTATATGATTTAAAAAAAACTTATATAATTAACTTACATAATTAAAAATTGTAACTGTTTTTTTCAGTAAGTTTTAAACGTATTTTCCCAACTTTTGGATTTTGGAAACTGATTAAGCAGTTTTGTAATGAATTTATAGACTTCCCATGGATAAATTTTCTCTTATCAGTAAAAAATACTTGATTGATCTTAACAGATACATTTTGATTAAGATCGATTTGAATTACTGGGTTGATGATTTCCATGTACACACAATTTTCAGGTAAGTGTATTTGTTGAGATAATAATGTTAAAACAAAGAAAAGAGTCTTTGAAAGCAAAAATTCAGAAATCATCTTATGGAGTTTAGAAGAATAATAATTTAAAAATTAGGCTGATTGTCTCTATTTAGAAATTTCCGGAAGCATTTAGAAAGAGCATTCCAGGAATTCTGGAAGAATATTATACAGAATTCAAAGCAAACCAGAGAAACATAGTAACAGAAATTTTGGCAGGTTGAACAATTCAATTAAAAATTGTATATTAAATTTTGAGTGACTCAAGATTGCAAAGTATTAACATTTAAGCATTATTTTAAAATCACAAAACAAAATGTATAAATTAATTTCTGAAAATATTCACTATAAAAAGTGGAAGTTAAACACATGTTTCTCTTTAAAAGGCTATCAATAGTTTCTAATGTTTCATAAATAAGAAAATGGAGAAAGTTCAAAAAGCTAGTTAATATCACCATTCTGAGCAGCAAAGGAGACACTTTATTTCTAAACATGTAAGGATTCTCATTTTTCAAAGACCAGCTCAAATGTCGCCTTCCTCTTTGGAATGTTCCTAATCAAATTAATTGTTTCTTTATCTGAGCTTCCAACAGCATGTTGTCCATGCTTCTGTTGTGAAAATATGACCTTCATTACGATCTAGGGAGGAAGTTGCCCTAAAGTTTTTCTCCCTGTTTGTGTAAGAACTCCATGGACTCAGAGACCACACTCATCCTTTTTCTGTACCTAAACAACTGACACAAATTTAGTGTGGAATAGAAATTTTCTAAATACCCACTGAAAGCATCATTTGCATTTATCTTCCTATTTTGACATCCTTAAGTAAGTAATCTATATATATTTTTTAAAAAATAAATTTGAAAGTTTAGTGTTTTTTAATAATCGTAATGTTAATATGTGTAAATCTGTAGAGCCATGTATTTATATGGGTAACTCATAAACAAAAATAAAGAGTGATTCAGTCTACAAAGGGGCATAGAAAAAGGGCATTTTGATAGTACGGCACCATAGATGATTAGAGCAAAAGTATCTTAGAGATTATGTACTGCAGTCTCTTAGTTGTAGAGCAAAGTAAATAGAGGTCTCTTTGCATACTTGTGATCAGATGGCTAATTTAAAGGAAGCCAGAACCGTATCATAGATCTCTGTCCCTATTTCTTACTGCCTACAGAACATTCAACCCACACAAACAAGTGTGCTGAGCCAGTAGGTCTGGGAAATAAGTACCTACCATAACAATAGAATAAAAAAATTTGAATTAGGAGTTTTCAAATTAGTATCATTGTTTTGACCTCATTTTATAGCTGTAGGGTATCCAAAACCAAAAGACAAAACAAAACAAAAAAACTACAGAATGCCTTCAAAGAAACTTATAAAAGAAATTTTAAAATAATGTTATTTAAATAAGATTCTCCTTTTCTGGATATTAACAGGGATTGACTTTTAAAGCACTACTACCAATTGGTGCATCTCCTTTTGACTGGAGTGTGACAGAAATCCCATCTACCATGCAGGACAGTCTAAGTTTTAATAAAATGTATGGCTAAGCTGTCTGTATATAATTATGTAAAAGTAATTGTAAGATTATATAACATATCTGCAAACTTTTTTACTTGGCATTGTATTTTATGATAATTTCTCATATGGTATTTCAATGAACAAAGATGTTAGATTTATCTTTTTTGTAAGAGGAAAGTGAGTTATCTATATTCAGATGAGAACTCCTGAATTTGATAATCTTTTAGATTTTCTATAGCCCTGATTAATTTTTTAAAAGATAATAATGAAACAATTTCAGAGCTACAAAACATAATGTAATAAAATTCTCTCTGGTGTTTTGGGGAGATGTAATTACTACAGAATATTAAATTGGGAAAACAGAAATAGTCACTTAATCTACATGAGTAATTGGGACACCTGCACAGAGCAGACAGTTTTGCTCAGTTAAAGGATTAGTTTTCTATAATTTCAGCTATTATCATTATAGTTTTCTATTAATGAAAGGTCATGGAAGAAAATTATTGATGACTGGAAATTTAATTTGATGAATGTAACTGCTTGAGAAGAACTGCACTGACCATGTAGTTGGAAATTCACAAATAACTTACATTTAGAAATGCACTGTAAGCTAAAGTTGATCAATTCTTTCTAGAAAATTGACAACTCTGACTTTGTTATCAATAGCTTAAGATACATATCTTTCAACAAAAACAATGAATACACTTTGTAGGTCTTGTTTTGTTCCTTATTTATACTAGATGTTTTATTTGTCTAGTTATTTTGTATCTTTGTCTTGATTCAACTGAACTCTTCTAATTAATGGAAATTTTCTTTTAATTTTGTACAATAATTTGTAAGACTGCCAGTAAAAGTAAAATAGTCATGCTAAGTCCTTCAGTTGTAGTATTATTTAGAAAATCATAAACTAAACACTATGTTGGCTAGAACTTGGAACTGAAGTATGCCCCCCATTACTGGAGAAAAAAAATACTGATTAAAAAAACACAGAATTTTCTCCAGTCAAAGGTGACTATATATCTGGGAGAGAAACAGTGTAATTAGGAAGGACTCTAGTGTTGGGATATTTTTTAATAAGCATAAAAATGTGTTCAGTTTACAACCCAGAGAGAATCCTTAGTAAATTCTTGGCAAGGCAAGGACAGAGGAAATAGAAAAGGACATTAGTCAGTTCAATTGGGGGTGGGGTGGGGAAGGGGTTATAAATTTTTTAATACTTGGTTAAATTTTGAAAGGCATTATGGTAACCCTGGTTAAGATAGTGGCCCTGGAAACATACTATGTGGGTTTTGAATCCCAGCTTTGCTGCTTCAATAAGGCTTGTTTGTGAGAAATTAATAAATGCTCCCTCTTCAGTTTTACTTTTCTTTAAAATAGGAATAATATTTCTTACCTCATAATATTTGGAAATGATTAAAAAGTCCTTGTATATGGTGTGCCTGGTAGCCTAGTACATGGTAAGTCCTCAATCAACATTTATCATCATCGTCATCATCATCATCATCATCATTACCTAAACAGAACTGGCATACTCAAAGGTTCAAAATTCCTTCTCACTGAGCTTTATAATTATAAGATTTTTTTGTAATAAGCCCAAAGATCATTTGAAATGTTAGCAGTGTTAATATTCGATATAGCCCCATTAAATGAATTTCAAACAAGTATGCTGTTTAGATTTTTAAAGAACTCAATCTCTTCATGTGGATATACCAGATTTAGGTAAATCAACACTTTTCAGAACAGAGGGTTATGATATTCTTGGAGGTTACACTATATTCCTACACAGCTAGGAGAGTGTAAATTCAGACTCATTGAATACATATTGACTTCTTCCATAAAGGTTAAATCTATTTCAATATTGACAATTTTTTTTCCATATTAGGAATCTGAGATAGCCAACAAAAAAAGGCTAAAGAAATTCTAGAATTAGAATAAAAACTTGTTTAGGATATCACCTTTGCAGAGGCCACGGGTTCGAGACAAGGACCAGTGAAATTAAAGAGAAAGTGGGAAAAATACGGGCATAAATGATCACTGAGGAAGCTTGGGAGTAAAATGTGATGAAGATGGCTTATGGAGCACACTGAACATTGCAGTGGCTTTAAAACATGTCTGCAGATTATCTGACACTCACCTCTTCAAAAGGTGAAGAAGACATTTGTTCCGCTCTTGGAACCATGACAAACTTTGCCACTGCCTTGATGAACAGAATGCAGTAATGACACTGCACAACTTTAAAGGTTGGGTTAGAAGAACTCATGCCACTCCTGGGATCCTGGTTCTGAGAGCCTGTAGAAGTCTGGCTCCCTTGAAGCTGCCATGGGGTGAAACCAGGTAAAGAGGCTACTGAGAATGAATGAGAGAATGAGAGACAGACAGAGACAGAGAGACACTGACTTAAGGAGCTCAGCTTTTCAAACTTTCTGGTCCAGGAACTAGAAATGTGATTGAAAAAGCCTGGGAGATGATTCCAGCCCCAGCCATCTTCTGAGTACAATTACATGAGAGTCAGTTTTTTAGCTGAGTCTCTCATCCCCCAGATTTTAAGCAAACTAAATAAATAAATGCTATTTTTTAAGCTACTGTTTTGAAGTGGCTTGTCATACATTAATGAATAATTAGAACAATATGGCCTTTGAAATGAGCTAGTCACACCACACAAATGCTTAATATGATTAAACATGTATATATAGAATTTCCTAATTTTGCTTAATATCATTGATTATATACTTAGGGTATCAAAGGGC
Source organism: Camelus ferus (assembly GCF_009834535.1). Lineage (NCBI taxonomy): Eukaryota > Metazoa > Chordata > Mammalia > Artiodactyla > Camelidae > Camelus > Camelus ferus. Next base: position 49,249,710 of record NC_045701.1, read on the forward strand.
AACAGATATGTGGAAGAAATATCTAATGTAAGCCAGTAAACTTTTATAAAAGAGATTCATCCACTCTACATATATTTATTGAGATTCTACTATATGCTGAGTAATTTTCTAGACTCCAGAGGCATGACACTGAGTAACACAACAAACAGATTAAATTATTTGTCCTTATATACAGTGTCATGAAAAAGACAGATGGTAAATTTTAAAAAAGTATAAAATAACTCCAGGTAGTTATGTGACAAGGAAAACAATAGATCATTCAAGGGATTAGGGGTTGATTACCTAAGAAAGGGTAATCAGAAACGATCCTTCCCAGAAATGGTATTTGAAAATTAACATTCCAGGCTGAAAGAACAGCAGATGTTTAAGCCCTGAGTTGTGAAACAGTACAAGAAGAATGACATGCCATAAGTAGAGTGGGTAAAGAGGAGACACGGAATGACAGCTGGGGATTTGAATTCCATCGTAGGGGAGGTGGGAAGCCATGGGAAGAACTGGATCAGGAAAGGAGATGATTCAGACAGTCTAGCTCTTGCATGAATGTAACAGAGATGGCTAGATGTGGACCCAAATCCATGCCCTCTTATTCCTGGCACATAGTATGGTTACATTTCTCAGCCTTCACATTATTGGGTGTGACTTGAGCCTAAGGTCCAGCCAACAGAATGTGACAGAAACTAACACACATCTGGCCCATAAAAGTCGGCTGTGTGTGTTCACTTAAGCTCCTTCCCACTTCCAGCTGACAGGGATGGAGGTAACACTCGGAGCAACCTTAGTAGCCACAAACTGAAGACGGCAGAAGTATCATCACCCTGGGTGCCTGTGTGACGGCACGGAATAGACGCTCTACCCCTACACCACACTGCCGGCCCTCCCCAACACGTCACAGACACAAATACCACCACCAGCACGATCAACTAGGAAACACCCTAAACTCCTTCATGGAACAAAGCTTAAGTATCTTTGTCTTGAGTAATTACACGTATGGGTCTGTTCCTTCACTCAGCCTTGTCTACCTTATCTAATACAGTCGATAAACACCCCTTTCTAAAAGAGGGGCTGGAGTGGAAAGAAGGTTAATAAGAAGGCTATTTTAATCAAGCAGGATATATACACTGTTTGTTTACACAAGGGTGGTAACAGTGAAACTGGCAAGGTATGGTGAGATTCAGAGCATAGTTTAAAGATAGGACCAAGAAGACTTAACTGATGTTCACACTTAAGAATGTCAGCTACCAATTTTGAAATGTCTTATACCTTCTATACTCTCGTGAAACTAGATAATAGAACAGACTTTCCCTGATTCACTTTTGATGAAAACAAAATCCACAGGATTCCACAATGAGTGTGAAACAGATCTCCTTGTGTGGAATTTTCAGAGGAAGTGAAAGAAACTCCACTGCAAGATTCTTGGGCTTTATAGATAATTAAGCACAGAAAAAGGGTCAGAGATCAAATTTGATTGGAAGGATATCTTCAGATGAAATTGTGAGATGAAGCTACTTCCAGGCCAAAGGGGGCAGAACCTGTCTATTTCATCTCAATCCTACTGAGGGGCTTTTCATGGGACCTGCCAAAGCTCTGAAATATTCTCTCTGAAATGATGTCTGACATATCTGAGGAAAGCAAAACCCGTGTGACAACAGGATAGAGGTGGCTACACTGGAGTCTGTGTGCTCTCCAAGAATTTATTGGTCAGCATTTCTGCTTACAGCTATGAGTCGCACAGGGAAGGAGAGGTAGTGTGGGCTTCTTGTCTTGGGCTCTGTCGAGCTGGCTGCCTGGAGGAGAGAGGGGAGCCCTCAGCAGAAAGGTAAGGGTGCAGGAGTACGGCACAAGATGCTCGGGGACTGTGGCACATCGACAGACCAGGGAGAATCCGTGATGAGAGATCTTTCCCTGGTGCACCCAGATGTGCATCTCTTCTAGGTAGAGGAATCTCTCAAGAGCCCATTGATATGCTACAGAGAAAAAAATGTTTTATACAGAGACGACCTTCCTACCCTGTCCCAAGTCAGGGAGATCAGAACCCGGCTATCAAGTCAAGGGCTGGGTAGGAAAAAAGGGGGTGGTGAAAAGACAAACAAGAAGAAGCCAACCTTATCAGCTCCCATCCCCTCTCCCATTGCAGGCCTCCAGCCCAAAGTGGACCCAAGCTGGGCCGGGGAGAAAATTTTGCATTAAATCAGGTTTGTAGTTTTTTCACTATTTTGGATCATACATCCAAAACACTGACCTAATGCATGATTGTGATTTGAATGCACTGTAGGGATCTCTACTTTTAACAATGAGCAGAAGGATCATGGCTGACTTTTCTTCTGAAGCAGGGAAAGATAAAGCCACTGAATAAAATTTTGAAAGACCACAGGACACTAAAATACAGTAATGTCTTGATCATGTTATGAACCATGCTTGTTCAACACAGCAGCTCATTCAATTCACAGCAGAAGAGAAATGTGGGCATTTCTAAATACAGTGACTCACAACAACAGAGAACTTGAGGTGGGAATGACACACTATTTATAAGAAGTTTGGAAGTATCTTTGTCTTGAGTAATTACATGTATGGGTCTGTTCCTTCACTTAGCCTTGTATACTTAATCTAATACGGTCGATAAACACCCCTTTCTAAAAGAGGGGCTGGAGTGGAAAGAAGGTTAATAAGAAAGCTATTTTAATCAAGCAGGGTATATACACTGATTGTTTACACAAAGTTGGTAACAGTGAACTTGGCAAGGTATGGTGAAATTCAGAGTATAGTTTAAATAGGACCAAGAAGACTTACTGAGTATCACACTTAAGAATGTCAGCTAGCAATTTTGAAAATCAGGCTACCCAACATGTACCTAGGAAATCAACATAATTTTCTTATCAAATGTATTAAGCAACTGCTTCTCTCCTGACCTGGAAGAAATGTGGCTCAATCACTGCAATTTTTTTAAAGGATCATAAAAAAAGGCATTGCTGCTATATTTATGAATGTCTAACAAAATATTAAAATATGAGATTCCTCTTCAGTTTTGAGCTTGTTATCTGCATGGAGGGTTATCTACATTAGTTAACATGCTCTCTATTTTAAAAAATCAAATGATGTCTTCATAAATGTTTCCAGTTTTATTCGTGTCTGAACCTTACAATCTTATTTTTTTCCATGGATATTCTCAAATGCTAATGGGACTTCTATGCACAGAGTATCTTTGTGCTTGCTCAAAAAACCTGGTCTGTGGATCTTGATTTAATTACAGAAAGGAAATGGGGGGAAAATGAACCTAGAGTTCCATTTTTGCTGTATCCATGACACAGTTAATCCAAGACACTACAGAGGTCTAGAAATTCAGAAGACTTGAAAATAATTTCTTTGATATAATAAAAAGAAAGCCATTTTTCTTGAACTGAATTTCTTGGACTTTGTGGCAGAAATCAAATGCCTCATACTACTATAGCAGTTTTTCTCCCCACAGTTTAATCTAGGACCTGTTAACCAAGGCTATTTCTATACTCAGTGAGATTACATACAGACTTCGATTTTATGAATTACGCGAATGCCTCTGCTGAGAGGTTCCACTGGGAATACAACATGGCTATGCAAATGTACACTTCAGATAAATTAAAGGCACAAAAATAAATTGTAAATTGGCGAAACAGATTTTTAAGGCTTTATTTTAGGTCATTCATGTCAAAGTTGGAAGCTGTCTTTTTTAAGAAGGAAGATGAAACCGCTGAGACGGGGAGGAGAACATCACTCTGTGAGCACATTTGGTGTGGACTGAGTCGGTCCTTCGTGGATGGTGCCTGAACACCACCAGCATGTTGTGCTGGACCATTTGTCAGTTGTGCAGGCATTCAACATAGCTGCAGATGATCCTCTGAACAAACTAGATTTAGAAAACCAAAGTCATCAAGGACTGGGATGAAAACTGATTTAGAAGATGGACTGGTTCTGAGGGTGAAGTTTCAGGAATTATTTAATCAACTAATTTTTCTTTCATTTTCATTGTATGCTAATGAGTGATACATGGTTTCAAAGAAAGTCTAAGTATAAACAAGTCTGAAAGACTTCTGGTAACATTCGATCTCATGAGAAAACATTGGTAGCTCAACTGGCATGATGTTTTATTTTATAGTGATATATAAAAAATTGTATTTCTTGCATTTACTAAATACTGTATGGCTTACAATTTTGTAGCAAATAGTGCATATCCACAGTGTTTTTATTTCCACTATAACATCTTGTAATATTCTGAAGAGAGTGTATTTTGGGCCAAGTAGCATATTTCTGATAGTTTGGATGGTAAGAGATCACCATCCAAACTATCAGAAGTGTGGTCACTAAAACCACCACAATCAATGTCCACAAAATCACAAGTGTTTATCTCAATATATTCAATTATGTTTTGCTTTCATCAGAATCCTCCTTCAAGAGAAATTGTTATTTGTCTGCTGGGTCTGCTGGAGGAGTCCTCTTGGGCATATGCATGTCTATTTTAACCTTAGAGGCATCGGTGTCCATCCTCCATCCCCAGTCCAGGACCATGCCAGGTGAAGTGAGACCTAAAGACATATGCTCTCCTTGCACGGTGACTTTACATTCTCCAAAACAGAGGGACAGCATGTCCTCTACATGCACACCAGCAAACCAGCTGGAACATCACTGCCATTGACTTAGTGATCCACATTTTACGTCATTTCCTCATAGAAACTTTACCTTTTACTGTCTCTGACTTTTCCTAATTTCAATCTGTTAAAACTCTACCCAGCCTATAAGTCCTGATGCAAACGTCATTAGATAGTCTCCAGTAACCTCAGCCAGAAACTACTATAATTTTTATGTCTATAGCTTTTGCTTATGCTTGCCAAACACTGTGTCATATGGCTACACATGTATATTTTATTTTCATTGACAGTAGTTTACTTGAGTACAAGGTAATGTTTTATAGATCTCTATGCAATCCTACAATTTACAGTTCTGCTTGTGATAGGGATTCAATAAATGTTTATTAAACATTAAACTGATACATTTGTTGAATCTCTAAACTAATACACAACCTCCTCTATGCCACATTTGGATTTTAATCTTTTTTTTAACTAAGAACATACTATAAAACTATTCCATGGTATCACTAAGAATATATTATGAAAAATATTCAATGCAAATAAAAAGCATTGTTATGAAGTAGGAATCTTGGGTTCTAGTCATAATTAGACATCATTCATCACTTATAAACCATTTTCTATATATGTTGTATACATACAAAATTTGAGGAAACATGATTTGCCTTGTCATAGCCTGGCTAACTCTCAGGAATTTATGCTGTAACATTCTCTAGGCAAACTTACCTCTCACAATGATGTTGGTGGACTTTTTTGCAGGGTTTCCCACATTATTATTGGCAATACAGCTGTAAGTACCAGCATCTTCCGAGGTGATGGCAGGTATGGTCAAAGTTCCTCCATTCAGAACAGTCTTTTCAGGCAGAGTCCCAAAGGACCTGACCCAGGTGAGAGAGGGTACTGGCTCTCCTCCTGTCGTAACACATACTAACGTTATGGCCTCTCCAGGGTTTACAACTATAGGGTCATCCACCAAGAGTTTAATTGACGGAGATGCTAGAAGACATAAACAAAAGAACATGCACCTGTTTAGATCCACTACAACCAGAATTCAACAGTATGCCTTATATTTATTCACATAGTTAAAGTGAAATATTGTCCTCTTTCGCCAAAATCTCATTGTATTAATCAAATTTAAGCCACATATAATGGTTATTTATTTTAATAATGTGGTATAAACCCATAGAAATGTGTTTAGAATCTTACACGTAGAGAGGGGAATTAAAATTTACATATTCCTGGATTATTGTTTCAAAATTAGAATGACAAGAGGGATCAAAGTTTTAAAACAAAAATCTCTTTGTCTTTTAATGCTATCACCATTTGTTTTTGTCCTTCCAGCTTTAAATATTACAGCTACATAATAATCTCCCAGGTGAAAATGTTTGCAATTTTGGAGGGCTAAAAAATATGTAGATAAATATCCATTCAATAAAAAATGCTGTTTTACAGATTTTTCATCAAACATTCAAAACAGAAACTGCACAAAAACTATGTTCACATATAGCAATTTCCTCTGCTTACACTGCAGTGCCAGCCTATGTAATGTATCCGTAAATAAAAAACAGGGGCATGCATTGTGGTAATGTTTAAGTTCACAGATTCAGAAATATCTGATGTCAAAGTAAAAACTGTATTGCATGAAATCAACCCACATTAGGGCCACTTAAAGTGTTCAACTGTATTGTGTAGTTTTTTAAGATATTAATTACAGTTTAGAGATGAAGAATGCTTTTCTCAGAATAAAAGGTAAATGTGCGTGGTTCAATATTGTCTGCCATTTATATATGTATATATGTGCGTGTATATGTAGAAACACATACACACAAAATGCAATACTACTCAGCCACAAAAAAATGAAACCTTGATATTTGGGACAACATGGATGGACACTGAGGGTATTAGGCTAAGCGAAGTAAGTCAGAAGGAGAAAGACAAATACCATATAATTTCATTCATATAAGGAATATAAAAAAAGAACACAAAAAACCACAAATGTACGAAATAAACCAAACAAAAATAAACATGTAGAAAACAGAGTAGTGGTTACCAGGGAAAGGGGCAGAGGGAGGGTGAAATGGATAAAAGGGATCAACTGTACAGTGACTGATGGAAGTTGAACTGCTGGTGGTAAGCACACTGAAGGGTTTTCAGAAGTAAAAATATAATGTACATATGAAACTTAAATAATGTTACAAATCAATGTTGTCTAATAAAAATATTTTTTAAAAAGTCAGAGGAGAGCAAGAAAACAATTCTATATATTATCATGGTTTGGTGGGATAGGCATGAAATGCCTGGTGACCTTTTTAAACATCACTGTTACATGTTGGTACTTTCTAACATCATTTTAAGTACTGGAGAAGCTTCCAAAGTATCTTAATAGCCTTCCTGAGGTGTTGACTTTAAATTATAAAGCTTTATGATCAAAAACCTGTTGGGAAATGCACCTACTGAAAATAAGAGACAAAAGACACTGCAATTTGGTAGGAAAAAAAGCATCTCAAAGAGTTATTTAATGTTGAACTGAGAAAAAGATATTACTAATTAAATATTTTGAAAATAGATATTATACTTAATTATTGATATCGTATTATGAAAATAAAGGAAATCCGTATAGTTCAATTTGAGGTTAACAGTATAATCTTACAAAGGTATTTAGTTAAAAATATAATTCTAGAGAGTCCAACAGTTATATTAATAACTCATTTGGTTTACCTCACGTTTTAGTGAAAATGTCTCAAGGCCTAAGGGCCACTGATAGCATATATTTATTAGACTATGGAAACACACAATGGTGACATTAAGTCAAGAAATAGCTGCTCCTGAAATTGACTTGTATAAGGATGAGTTGTCTTTCTATTAGATACACAATATTTAAAGAAAAAAGCTCAAGACAATTTTAAAGCTCATAAAATAATACACATATAACAAACAAGATGACCACTGTTTTACGTACAGCACATTGTAGAAATATAGTGATAGTTTTATTAAAAATTCTCTTTTCCAAGTCAGAATTGAAAACTGAGCACTGTCCAACTTCGTTTTATTAACGATGGCATTATTTTCTCTGATAATCCTTGATACTAAAAATATCCCACACAGACCACAAAAATGGCTAATGATTTCAAGACTTTAAAAATGTCCACATGTATATAAGTATCAAAATTTTCTAGCTGTAAATCCTAAAAAGATAAAAGTGAATTTTTTATCATTTTGTTCTAGTGTCTTAGTTTTGATTCTATAAATACCAGCTTTTTTTGAAAGGCTTTGCTTAAGAACTATAGGAAAATTAGGATTCATCAAGCTTAAGTGTAAATCCTGCCATAGAGAAAAAAAAATTAAAGTAGGAAAAATATAAAAAATATTTTTGTCTCTTGATAAAAATATTTTTCAGAAGAGATGTCATCCTGAGCTGAGTACTCCCTTCTTACAGGCTCCCATAGCCCCCCCCCCCCCCCTTATTTTCCTTTTCACACCACATCTCATAATATTAGACGGGTGACCACTATAGCTCTCAGCCAGAAGTGTCATGACTGCATTCTCTGAAGTATGGCCTGATGGTTGGTTGAGAGGTAAGAGCACAAACTCTGGAGAACAACACCTGGGTTGACATCTTGACTCTGCTATTATTTAATAGTTTTGTGAGCTTGGGCAAGTTCTTTCACTCTTGAGTGCTTCAGTTTTACCATGTTGAAATGGAGGAAAATAACTGTCAACTATCTTACATCAGTGAGATGATTTAACATGTATAAATTGCTTATGACAGTGCCTAGTACAAAATATGCACTGAAAAAATATTTTCTTTTGTCACCACCCTCATAGCCTGGTCCTGTCCTTGGTACATAATGAGTCTTTAATAAATATTAGTAAGGCAAATCAATAAGTGGCCAAGTGAATAAATGAATGACTAGTATAAAAAAAATGGAGTTTTTTTTTTTAAAATGCGATTTTTCTATTTCACTCTGATGTATATGACAGAGATCTTTTAAAACTATTTTGCCTTTTGGAGGTCCTATGACATATCACATGGAATATATTTAAATATGTCCATACATTTTGAAGCCACATAATAAATCATTTATTAATTTTGTTTTACATTTTTAATTTGTAAGTTGAAACTATTGTTTTTCAAGATTCAACATTTTCTTAGGGCTTTTAAAAAAGCTCATAGGCAAAAGTGAATCATGTACGTGGCTGAGTATTAACTAAATGTCTACTGTATGTTTTGGCCGAATTACTCCATCACTATGTAAGAATAAACATGTAAAGCCATAGAGATTGTCAGTTTCCTTACAACGGTGAGACAAGGGCATTGTTCTAAAGCATACTGCAGGATCTAGACATCTATTCATTCTTCACAGCACCATGTGGGAGCCAGATTACTATTTGAAATTCATTTTTAACTAATGAAGAAATGAAACACAGGAGTTGAAAGAGGACAAGAGAAACGCTGAATGCAGAGTGTCTTACTTTTTACTTGGGATGTTCATTAAAGCAAAGAAAAAAGTAGAAAAAGATGAAATACATAAAGTAAACAAAGGAAATCTTTCAAGCTAAGTGAAGCACTTATATTTAACTAAACATACAATTATTTTAAACATGTTTTACAGTAATTGGCAAAACATGGCTCAAATTACATAAAAAATATTCCAACTAAGTCTGCTTTTCACATGACACACACATAGACACACACCACCAGCTATAAACATTCTCTGTATACACACTGCTTTTAAATTCATGTCCATCAGACTAGCAAAATAAGAATCTTGCCAGCACTGAATGATAGAAAGCATAGGTCACCAGAGCAACTGTCATGAGACTTGACTCTCCCCTTTAAGATCAGTATGACAACATCCTAGCATGCTTTATGTGTTCTGTAGTGGAAACGGATGGATAGATAGATACATAGACAGACAGAGAGACATATAGATCTATAGGTCCTGGGAAAGATGTGATCAAGTAGAATATAGATAAAGAAATAGAGAGAAAGAAAGGGAAAAGAAGGGGAGGAAAAAGAAAAAGAGGAGAGGCCAGCCGGTGGTTTTTATTTTCCAAAATCCTAAACCCTTCAATAACTGCAACATGGAAAGTATATGTTAGGAAATATTTCCAAGGAAGAGAATTCTTCAGCTCCTCCCCTCCTGGCAAACAAAAAGAAATGCTTTCTAGGGCTGAGCAACAGAGGCATCAGTGGGTCTGAGACAGAGAGAGAGGTGGCCTCTTGACTCCTACAACAAATCCCAAACGTCCGGATATTCAAGAGCAGAGGGGCATCTGTGTGTCCCTTCCTGGTTTGAGGTCACTGAGTGTGACTGGCTAGACAGATGGGACATAGTGAGGGTCATAGGAAAGGCTCCATGCCTCAGGGGAACAATCCCCTACCCTGCACAGTGGAGCAGAAGAAGCCTAGAGATGGGCCAGAACAGGATGTGGCAAGATGATGGAATGAGGGAGGACTCAGGCAATACATGCCTGTCAAAAGATTCAGCTCTCATGCCCCACACTTTGGTACAACACAGCACCCTCTAGAATTGAAACACAATCTGCTGTGGAAACAGGAACTCCACATTGACTGAGACACAGTTTCTGACATCATGGCAGAATAGGTGGTTGAGATAAAAATGAAGCTGACTTATAAAATAATAAAGGTATATTTCTTTCAAACCTGAGTTTGTAGACTGGGATTCAGGCCCACTAAGTTTAGTGAGTCAGTTCTGCATAAAGTCCTCTGGATGTGTGATACAAAGATTCAGTTTGAGGTTAATTAATAATACATTCTGTAGGAAGAAAATACTATTTTAGCCAAGGTCAGTGACTTCTTTGGTGTTTTATTTTGGCTGCTACCTGACATAATAGTTTGTTGAAGATAAATACAGTTTTAAAAAATTGAAAACAATGCAGTGCTAATCATCTTTATATTCCTAGAGACTTTGGCCCTCCAAAGATTCGGGCCTTTCAGTATTTAACAAGGAGCTTAGTTTTCCACTCCAGGCTCTTTGATTAAATGGATATGAAGCAGTTAACTACAGTATAAAACTGCCAGTTGCTTTGAGTTGGAGATAATCTAAGACATGATTCTTTGATTGGAAATAACTTGAGTATTGAGTTATAGGAAAATCACAAAGAATAGGAAACAAACAAACAAACCAGAATGATCTCCAACAAAAAATCCTCAACTAGGATGATATTTGTCTTAATTTGAATCCTCCCCAAAGCAGATCCTGATAGAAGTAGCTCATTTGGGTGGCGATTTCAGGAAGTGTACTGAAGGAGCAGAGAAGAGACAAGAAAGGGAGAAAACCAGTAAAGGAGCACCAATGAGTGCTTGTCACTGCGGGAAGCCTGGCTCCCTGATGCTGGGAACCCTCTGAGAAACCACTGAGAACACACCTCAGAACTCTCCCTCTGAAAAGTGAGGAGGCTGGCTGCGGTGTTTATCTACCAACTCCTGTTTTCATTAGTCGAGGATTATTCTATAGGTCTTAACTTCCCAAACTTATGCATTGGCTGAACACAGTAAGTTCCAGAGTAGATTCTGAACGTCGAATCTCTCAAGAGAAACTACAATAACCTCCAGAACAGGCAAAGAGGAGAAAGCAGGGCACTCATGGTGTCTGCTGGGCACCCGTTCCATGTAAATTCAATGATTGATAGTTGGGTATATGAAGATAATGTTGAAAGATAAAGGAAAAAGTGGATGGTGAGTAGGGGCATTTTTATCCATCAGGATGTAAGCACAAAATAAAATGAATAGGGGCATAGCATGAATAAAAGGAAGAGGAAGTAAAAATATATAGGATCAACTTTCTGCTTCTGTTCCGTGGCCCTACATTTTTTTAAACCAAAAAATGTACACATGATAGACAAACCAAGTCCAGCTTCTGTGTGGAGAGACATGCTTTGTTTATGGATTCAGGGAAGAGAAAAAAAAAGTTTGTTTTGCAAAAAGTAGTCATTTCACTGAGATACAAGAATCACTGTATTTTCATGCATTTCATTGAAATTCACTTTCAACACACATTTCATTGAAACACAGGTAACAATGAACATTTCACAAAATAAAAATGAGAGAATATATTAGAAGTTGATTAGAAAACTCAAAATAATCCACCCATGTAGTTAAGTTTTTATTCAGATATTATTATTGACAAACGGACTGATTCTCATGAAGCCCAGGAGGGATATAATATTGGGAAAGGCTGTTTAAAGCAATGCTCCAGGATATGGCAACACCTGAAAGAGCACTCATGAACAGTTTGCAATGCAAGAGAGAACGTTTGCTACAGACACTGAAGCCAACGAGCGTTCTTCATTTTTTTAATATTTAAAGAACAGATAGTTCTGGAAATGATTGAGAAGGCAGAGGAAATACGTTCTTTCATAGAAAATTACATAAGTCTCCTAGAAGAGACCTGCTGTTTAACACCATCAGTTCCAAAAAGAGGTTCTCTAGATGGGCTTTCTTTGGTTAGCACAATATTGTTTACTGTTTGTTTTTCTTGTTATCATTATTACGAGTGAATGTTTTTAGGTGTTGTTTGTTCTCCCTAGTACATTTCAACACATTCATTTAATAAGTATTTATTGAGCACCTACTGTGTATCAAGCTCTGTGGTAGGCACTTGGAATATAATGGTGAACAAAACACCCACAGAATTCCTGCACTCAGAGTCTGACAGCCTAACAGGACGAGAACTAGCCCTCTCCCCAGGACTCCCACTGTCTTAGGGGATTTCACTCATTTACATCACCTGCCTGTTCTCAGAAGTCATGCACATTTATGATCCCCGACCCGGATATTTATGGCACCACAGCACAATGAGTAAAGAAATATGTCATAAGATATTCTTCAAAGAAATGAGACCTTACAAATCATAACAAGTGTCATTTACCTCTGAATCTAGTCATTAAACAAGATCAACGGAAATACTAGAACTGGAACTTGTGTTCCAACGTGAGCAATGGACAATAAGGTTAAAAGCTTATTTCAGTCAATAAGTTATGCCAATAGTTGGGGTACTAATAGTTAATGGCCTGAAGTGTCTTTGTAAATATTGGGAAAACATGATGAAGAAGAACTTTAGCACCACGTATCCCCCTTCCATGGTCAACAATCCCTTACTGTTCTTCCCAACAGGTGAAATCTTGGCAAAATGTGGTCTCATTCAAGTTTATAAGAAATCGCGCATTCAGCTGCAGCTGCAGCAAATCCCAGAGGGGTTTCTTCACTCATGAAGAGAAAACCCAAGCTAAAACTAAGGAATCAAACTTCAAACTAAGGAATTTGTTGCCTGGGCAAATTTCCTGTTCTTTATAGAAGATACCAGGTTTTTAGGAATAGTGCCAGCTTGCAAATATGTCCTCCTCACGAAATGAACATGGCATGAACTAGCTATTCCTGCTGTCTAGAATCCTCTTACAGTGCTTTTCTACTTGGTAAACCACGTTACCATGCTCAGATGTCAACATCAATTCTCAATCAAATTTCTAGTCTTTGCCCAATTAAATTCCTTCCTCCTTTATATAAGCATAGCTGCTTATAATACCTCCTCCCACACACCCCAGCCACCATTAGAACATTTACCTTCCCCTTTCACTGTGCAATTTTTAGGGATAGGCTATCAGAGTGAAAAGGATGATGTTTTTCAAATTTGTACAAACAGCACTCAGAAAAGGATTTGGCAAAGAATTATATGTTCAGTAAAGTGTTTTTGAATAAAAGAATGATGAATTTAAAGGTCAGAGAACAGAAAATCCACCTAAGCCCCTATTTTGTCATAAACTTCACACAGACAAAAAAAAGACCAACGAGAAAGAATGTGACATGAACCCATGATTTCATGCACCTTTCACTGAAAAATACTGCTTATGAAGAAGACCTTGACCAATGAAAGGCCAGCTCTTTCACTGTTCAACCCATCTAAAATTAGCCATGTTTTTTAATCACTAACAAGGTGATAGCACAGAATTTCTCCATCAAAATTTAGTGCACCATTCACATAAAATAGTTATGGCAGATTATCTACACTTCTTTGTACTTAATTCTTTGCTCAGTTACAACACATACATTACTATTAATAGACCATGTGAGTAAGCCAAATTATGTCCCTGAAATGAAAACTAAAGGCATATGGCCTTTGTCATAAGAGCACCAGTATGTGGGTAATTCAGCATAGCCTAAAAAAAAAACAGTTAAGATTTAAGGCTCTTTTGTAAGAGTGACACAGCAGCAGCAGAACAGATAACAACATCGCCTCTAAGACCATCTGGCGTTGATCTCACAGCTATACTTCCTGAGGCCTCACCAGAGTAGCAAAAGAAACAATCATTCCCCTCTGGCCACCACAGCTGCGGAATGGAGGCAGCTGGCACTTCTGCAACCAATATTATGACATAGAGGGATTGTGCAAAAACGTTACTCTCTAATTGGTTACTCTCTTACTGGTCTGATAAGATTCATTTTTTTTTTCTTATTACCCATCCAGGTGACACTGTATCATAGTGTTATATTTTGAATTATTTTATGATTCTGTAACTTAATTTCATAGTAATTTGGCTAAGATTGGTTCATAGCTAATCTTAAAGAATAACGTTGAATAGATTTAACTCTGCTGGGCGTCTGTTTTCTCCTGTAAAGGGAATTCCATTAGATAGTTTCTAAAGGATTGCTCAGACCAAATTTCTACATTGATTAGGAAAACACCTTGGCATATCCTCTCCTAATCTTACATCATATCTAAACTCAGGTTACTCAAATATCTAAATTGGTTTCAAGATATAGTAAAGATTAAAAATCACATCAGGAGCTTAATTAGCCAGGCCATTGATAGCAACAACATAAACTGATTGCGAACAGAGGAATGTACCTATGTTTTGTTTAAAGAAAAACATCTTTAATTCAACTTATAGCTATTAAGTGCCAACTGTGTGTCAGACTCTTTCTAGGCATTGGAGACAATAGAACAAAACAGTCAAAAATCCTGGCCTTGAGGTGTTTGCAAGTAGATGGAGATGATTATAGCTCTTAATATGTTCCAGGTACTCTTCAAAAAGCTTTACATGCATTTCTCATGTAGTTGCATGAGATAGCTACTGGTATTACCTATTTTACTTATTACCAATCTGAGGAACAGTTTAAACAACTTTCCCAAGGCCACATACCTAGTGAATGGTGGAGCTGAGAGTATAATCTAGGCAGGCTGACTTGAGATGCATATAAAGCATTGTAGATAAACTCCAGAGTGAAATGAAGTTGATAATTTCCAAGCTGTAATTAAACCCTGATGATATTTAAGCCAGATGAAGAATTAATGCTGCCTCTCTAACAGAAAGAAAGGATAGCATTAATACCACCTATTATAATAAAAAGCTGGGAAAGGCAAAAATAAACATGGTTTGCTAGTCAAGTTTCCAGAAATCGCTACCATTTAGAATAGAAGGCAAAAAGACTTGCGAACCCCTCACCGCATAATCAAAATACCTAAGTTCTGAAGTGACTGTGGAAGAGACTCTTAGGTCATCGCTCAGAGTGTTTTCACTCTTAACTTATGCAAATTGTAATGGGCTCAGTTATTAACTTCTCAGACTGACTAAGGTCAGGAGGAGAAAGTTAAACAAGGAAAGGCTTCCTGAGACAGGAAAGTGGAGAACAACTGTGGCAACTGACAATATGCCATTAAGAAAAGAGTAAGAAAAACAAGTGTATTATCGCATGGAATCGTAAGCATGATCACAAAGATAAACTATTAACCAAGTCTTCATCTATTTCAACTGCCATCTCCCAAAATATCAGACTAGGCAGGTACAATTAAAAAAAAAAACAAGAAAAAAGTAATAAATTCATATATTTAGGCATTAATCATGGGATGAAGAGAGAAAGTTAGAGAGAGATTAGGGGAAGGGGACTTTCTGCTGGTGCTTCTAAAGTCTGCTATAAAATACTACTTTGCAAAGGACAAAAGTGGTCATATTTTGCTATATATATAAAAATACTGGACCAAAAGTCAAATTAAAGAAATCAAAGCATATAAAACATACATACATTCATACTTAACACACTAAAGCATTAAGTGGTTATTTATTTTGGATTCTAGGAGTAGTTTTATTAAACAGAATAAGAATATCATATCTTGATTGCCTGAACTGGGTCACAACCCAGACAATTGTGTTATGAACACCTGGGCCCTTACCACATATCTGTTACCACCTCCTAGCTGGGATTCCTGTCCTAGCCTCCAACTGACATGTAGGCATTTGAAAATGTTGGAATGAGGAGTCTCATTCTAAGAGGTGAGGTGTGCCTCAATAAATTAAGGCCTGCCAGGGGAAACCTGGGAACTGTGTAGATTTTATCTCATAAAGTGCTAAATATGTTTTTAGGAGATGTACTCCTTTCACATACAGATAATATTAACTATTATTTACTTTTATGCTTATATTGATACCCCTCCATGGCTGATTAAATGACAAAGAAAGGAAAAGAGAGGTATAATCAGAGCATAATTTGTTAAAAATAAATGTGCCAAAGCAGAGGGATTTGATTCCAAGTTTTTATGTGTGGTTAGGAACCAATTTATTGGACTAAATTACAAAGCCATAAAATTGTATTTACACTGGAGAAAATGACAATTTTAAACTACAGACCTTGTAGTAGGTGTCAATACAGTATCATGTTGACATACTGTAAATACTAGCTGCTGTTTAAGAATATCATTGCAGATCTAATTCCAGCAAGAGTCAATTCAAGCCTAACTATTAAGCTGCTACATTTCTTATCTTGGGGTTTCAGGCATTCAGAGTACATTTAAATATACTGCTACCTTGTTCTGGGACAATGCTGCTGTATGATAAGGGGGTATTCCTTTTTGAGTAAGATAATGCTGTAATGTAACATATGTGGAGGAACTAAGAAGCTGCACAAAATGGAATGTTGCTTAAGGAAAGATTAAAAGCCAATAAAGCCTTTTAAATACTATTTTAATATGAAAGATAAAACATTGACTGAGTCACCTCCAAATTCAGTTCTTCTCTACACATGAGAAAAGCACGTATAAAATGTCTTGCCAATATTTTATTTCTTAAAGCTACTGAAAATATAGCTTTCCCACTCTGGGTCTGATATTTTTAATATAGATTTTGTTAAATCCATATTTCTTATTCTACATGTTAATATGAATTGATGAAATATCCTTACAGAGGAAACAAATACCATTTGTTTGCAGTGTCAAATTACTTTTGTTTTTCTTCAAGTTCTTAATATTGATATGTATTGATTTGTCTACTTAACTCTCCAGTGACTTGAGAATTAAATCCATATTACATATTCTTGACTGTGGCTCTGTATATATATAATAATCCTTTTCTAAACCTGTATTCATATTTAACATTTTGCTTAAACACACAAAACAATATTTAGTATGCAGACCATTGCATGTTCACTGAATTTTCAGGTTCTTCGAAATGCAGTATCCTATATTTGTATAGCTCACGGTATCATGATTCTATATGGATATCACATGATTGCTTTTTACTTACGTTTCCAAAATGAAAAAAGACAGAAACATTACAATTTTCATCAGACTGAGCTACATTTAAAGCTGAAAAACAAAATGTAATGAGGCAGGACTTTAGCTATCAAGTATTCATGATCAAAACGAAGAGAATTAGAAAGATATAGTAAGACTAGAAGTTTAGCTTCCTTTCCCCGTTTTTGTTCCTTCTAGGCAATCATGTTAGTGGATTCAATCCCAGAGAAATTTATAAGAACCCATATTATACTGCTTGTTTTTCCAATAGCTTTGTTCATTTATTTCCTGTTGCATCCCTTTCTCTCTACTTTGAAAATACATATTTTAATTTGCATGTAGCATGTGATAATCATTTAGAAGAAATTTCTTATCTATTGTTAGTGTATGAAACTGCATATATTTTACCATTTTAGAACTATAAACTCTTTTCAGTAAAACAAAGCAAACTGGTGTTGCCAGATTTTGCTAGACAGGACTGCCTAGTAGTGCTTTACTTGGCTAACTAAAATTTCTGACTCTTACTTAGCTATGCACAGTGTTGCAATGCCAGATCAAAGTGAAACTTAAAGAGTAGCTTCATACAACTGTCACATCAATTTGTGCCCAACTTATCCCCCTGGTTGCTTTATAATTTCCTTTTTTGTCAAAGCAAGGTAACAGGTACCATTAATAGAACAAGACGACAAGGTTACCATCAATAAATTTCTTTTACACAGTATATCTATCAGAAATCAATACTGCTGACTGTACTGCACATTCACTGGGTAGTAGGCGATTGAAGGACACAGTCAAAAAAACGCTCAAGTAGGACAATATAGCAACTAAAGCAGTGACTTAGAGGAGCTGACGGAAGGAAATGCTGTTCAAAACATAAACTAAAACATACTACTAAACAATTGGACATACCTATTCTCTGTAGGAATAGAATAGTAGCAAGTAAATCAAGAAGAGTATGTTGTTATCAGAAAAAAAAAATGTGGCTCTTTGAACAGATGTTGCAGAAAATGAAAATTGAGGGGAAAGCCTAAATCTTTGTGATGCTTTGGAAAAAACTTCCACAACAGCAAACCAAAAGTATGTGCTGCATCTGGACTTACAGTCAAAAGTCTAATGTTAATTTATTGTGTACAGCATAATGCTTCAGTCATACATGAACATACATATATGCATTTTCATATTCTTTTTCACCATAAATTACTATAAGACATTGAATATAGTTCCCTGTGCTATACAGTATAAACTTGTTGTTTATCCATTTTATATATGTTAGTATCTGCAAATCTCAAACTTCCAATTTAGCCCTTCCAACACCCTTGCCCCACTGGTAACCACTGTAAACTGCCAAACTTCAATAAAATATACATAAAGAAAAAAGAAAAGAGAAAAAAATAGGTTGATGTGAATGCATTTCTGATACTCTGCCTGTCCTTTACCTTCTAGTCCACCTACCCACCTCTCTCTCCCTTCTCGTGTAACAATACACAAGATATCCTAACTCTGACTGTTTGGACTACTACACAGACTTTTTATTTAATTCAAAGCTCTCATGAACCAATGCGGATTTTTAAAATTACGACTAGTTGTGGCTCAGGTGACTTCATGACTCTATGATATTAACAGTGACCACAAGGCTAACCTTAGTCACCTCACAGGGTGTCACATCCTATGAATAGTGCAGCTAAGGTCGAGGACTCCTAGAAATACAAACATTTTAGCATGAAGTTTTAACAATAATATGTATACTTCATCATATCAGAATGTCAGAGAAAAAAGCAAATATTTATGGCTCACTCCCAGCCAAAAAACTGTTTGCATTTTGCTTGTCTTTTAAACAGAAAGTATATTCTATAAGTGTTCTTTGATGAGATAATAATCAATTTCTGCTTTCCTAATAATTTCTTAAATTTACTTTTACTTGGTATTGATTAGTACACTTGACTTTAAAAAAGGGTAAGAACGTAAATTATTTCAATTTCTTGATTATGGAAATAAGTATATTACAAAAAAGCCTTATGAAATCCAGTAGAACTAATGTAATAGACCTACTCACTATAAATATACATATTAGTAATATGATTATTTGCACTTAATCAGTACACAATATTTCATATTCATTTATTTCTCCAATCATTAAAAATAATTGGAATTTGGCTGTGATTTAATATTTCTGCTGCATAGTACAGACTAGGAGATTGTATCATTGATACTTCCAGTAAATAAAAAAGAAAACCAAGAGCTAAATGAGATTTTAGCTAAATGAAATCCTCAGATTGTTTCACTAAGGTAATTTTTTTTTTATCTGACAACCACACTACCATAAAACTGAAAGCCTACCATTTGCCAGGCAACTTAAATATAATCTCATTTAATCTTCACAGTATGTGTAACAAGGTAAGGTTCTACGAGAAAATAAATGTCTCACAGCTGGAGGGAGAGCAATGGCCAGGGATGCACCTTCTCTTGCATGATATAAAAGCACCCCCCACCCCAGCAGTGACTTTTTGTAAAAGAAGTATTGAGAGCTCAAGATTCACAAAGATTTCCTCAAATAGGTGCATCAGGTCCAGAGATGATTTGTTTGCTAATTTTTTTCTTGAATCGTAATGTAAGCCTTGTGTATAAAAGGACAACAGCATGATGAAGTCTTAATGTTCTCAAATTCTGCAAGCCCGAAACTTGCTTGCATGGATCTTGGGGTTCAAGGGTAGCTGTGTACTATAGGTTGCATCTACTTCTTTGTAGCCATCTTATTTCATCTAAGTTTTTGTTGTTGTTCATGTTGCCTTGGTAAATAAAAATGAAATCTGAGAGTAAATATTCTCCTCCTATCAGTCAGTAACCCACCTAGAGCACATTATCAACATGATTTAGCAAAAAAGTAGGTTTCAAAGAGTTGAAGGAATTGGTCACACCACTAGGGAGAGCCAGGATCTATATGCAAGTTTTCCTCACAAATGCTTCTTTATGTAGAGTTACTTAAGGCTGCACCTGTACTAGCATTAACAAATAACATCAAGACTAGTATCATATAAGGATATTCCACGCAAATGGAAAAGCCAAAAAGGCAGGTGTTTCAGTACTTATTTCAGACAAAACAGACTTTAAAACAAAGGCCATAAAGAAAGATAAAGAAGGACATTTTATAATGATTAAAGTAGTGATACAAGATGAGGATATTACACTCGTTAATATATATGCACCCAATATAGGAGCACCTAAGTATATAAAACAATTACTAACAGAGATAAAGGGGGATATTGATGGGAATACAATCATAGTTGGAGATTTTAACACTGCATTAACATCACTAGACAGATCTTCCAGACAGAAAATAAATAAGGCAACAGAAAAATTAAATAATACGATAGAAAAATTAGACTTGGTGGATATTTTCAGAGCATTACACCCCACAAAAAATAGGATATACATTCTTTTCAAGTGCACATGGAACATTTTCCAGGATTGATCATGTACTTGGGCACAAAAGAAACCTCAGCAATTTTAAGAAGATAGAAATTATCTCAAGCATCTTTATTGACTGCAATGCCATGAAACTAGAAATTAACAACACAAACAAAGGAGAACAAAAGGAAGGTATGGTGATTAAAAATGTTATTAGATATGTTATTAGATATGTTTTAATAACATAGATATGTTATTAAAAAACCAATGGGTCAATGAGGAAATCAAAGCTGAAATTAAAAAATACCTTGAGACAAATGAAAATGAAAGCACAACCACACAAAATTTATGGGACACAGCAAAGGCAGTGCTAAGAGGGACGTTTATAGCCATACAGGCCTTCCTCAAAAAAGAACAATCTCAAATAAACAATTTAACCCACCAGCTGAATGAACTAGAAAAAGAAGAACAAAAATCCCCAAAAGGCAGCAGAAGGAAGGAAATTATAAAGATTAGGGAGGAAATAAATAAAATACAGGTTAAAAAGACCATAGAAAAAAATCAATCAAACCAAAAGCTGGTTTTTTGAAAAAGTAAATAAAATCGACAAACCTCTGGCCAAACTCACAAAGTAAAAAGAGAGAGCACAAATTAGCAAAATAAGAAAGGATAATGGAGAAATTACAACAAATAAAATAGAAATATAGAATATCATATGAGAATATTATGAAAAACTATATGGAACCAAACTGGATAACCTAGAGGAGATGGACAAGTTTCTGGAAACATACTGTCCACCAAGAATGAATCAAGAAGAAACTGACCACTTGAACAAACCAATCACTAGAAATGAAATCGAAATAGCAATTAAAAAACCTCCCTACAAATAAAAGTCCAGGGCCAGATGGCTTCACTGGGGAATTCTACCAAACATACAAAGAAGAACTCATACCAGTCCTTCTCAAACTCTTCCAGAAGATTGAAAAGGAGGGAATACTCCCAAACTCATTCTATGAAGCCACTATCACCCTGATACCAAAACCAGGCAAAGACATTACCAAAAAAGAGAATTATAGGCCAATATCACTGATGAACATAGACGCCAAAATCCTCACCAAAATATTAGCAAATAGAATCCAACAACATATAAAAAAGATTATACATCATGACCAAGTGGGGTTTATTCCAGGGATACAAGGGTGGTTCAACACACACAAATCAATCAATGTAATACATCACATCAACAAGAGAAAGGACAAAAACCACATGACCGTCTCAACAGATGAAGAAAAAGCATTTGATAAAATTCAACACCCATTTATGATAAAAAACTCTCACCAAAGTGCGTATAGAGGGAACATATCTCAACATCATAAAAGCTATATATGACAAACCTACAGTCAGTATAGTACTCAATGGTGAAAAACTCAAAAGCTTCCCACTAAAATCTGGGACAAGACAAGGATGCCCACTATCACCACTCCTATTCAACATAGTCTTGGAAGTCCTAGCCACAGCAATCAGACAAGAGAGAGAAATAAAAGGGATCCAAGTTGGAAAAGTAGAGGTAAAAGTGTCACTATATGCTGATGACATGTTACTATATATAGAAAACCCTAAAAGGTCCACACAAAAACTACTAGAGCTGATCGAAGAATTCAGCAAGGTAGCAGGTTACAAGACTAACGTTCAAAAATCAGTGGCATTTCTTTACACTAATGATGAATCAACAGAAAAAGAAAGTAAAGAAACAATCCCCTCTAAAATAGCACCCAAAGTAAAAAAATACCTAGGAATAAATCTAACCAAGGAGGTGAAAGAATTATACACAGAAAAGTATAAACCATTGATGAAGGAAATTAAAGAAGACTTTAAAAAATGGAAAGATATCCCATGCTCTTGGATTGGAAGAATCAATACTGTTAAAATGGTCACACTGCCCAAGGCAATCTACAGATTTAATGCAATCCCTATCCAATTACCCAGGACATATTTCACAGAACTAGAACAAAACATAACAAAATTTATATGGAACCATCAAAGACCTAGAATTGCCAAAGCATTACTGAAGAGAAAGAAAGAGGCTGGAGGAATAACTCTCCCAGACTTCAGACAATACTATAGAGCTACAGTCATCAAGACAGCATGGTATTGGTACCAAAACAGACATATAGACCAATGGAACAGAATAGAGAGCCCAGAAATGAACCCACAAGCTTTTGGTCAACTAATCTTCGACAAAGGAGGCAAGAATATACAATGGAATAAAGACAGTCTCTTCAGCAAATGGTGCTGGGAAAACTGGACAGCAGCATGTAAAGCAATGAAGCTAGAACACTCCCTTACACCACACACAAAAATCAACTCAAAATGGATCAAAGACTTAAACATAAGACAGGATACAATAAACCTCCTAGAGGAAAATATAGGCAAAACATTATCTGACATACATCTCAAAAATTTTCTCCTAGAAGAAATGAAAGCAAGAATAAACAAATAGGACCTAATGAAACTTACAAGCTTCTGCACAGCAAAGGAAACCATAAGTAAAACAAAAAGACAACCTACGGAATGGGAAAAAATTTTTGCAAATGAAACCAACAAAGGCTTGATTTCCAGAATATATAAGCAGCTCATAAGACTCAATAAGAAAAAAATAAACAACCCAATCCAAAAGAGGGCAGAAGACCTAAACAAGCAATTCTCCAAGGAAGACATACAAATAATCAATAGGCACATGAAAAAATGCTCAATATCACTAATTATCAGAGAAATGCAAATCAAAACTATAATGAGGTATCACCTCACACCAATCAGAATGGCCATCATTCAAAAATCCACAAATGACAAATGCTGGAGAGGCTATGGAGAAAAGGGAACCCTCCTTCACTGCTGGTGGGAATGCAGTTTGGTGCAGCCACTGTGGAAAACAGTATGGAGATTCCTCAAAAGACTAGGAATAGACTTACCACATGACTGCTCCTGGGCATGTATCCAGAAGGAACCCTACTTCAGGATGACACCTGCACCCAAATGTTCATAGCAGCATTATTTACAATAGCCAAGGCATGGAAACAGCCTAAATGTCCATCAACAGATGACTGGATAAAGAAGAAGTGGTATATTTATACAATGGAATACTACTCAGCCATAAAAAACTGACAACATAATGCCATTTGCAGCAACATGGATGTCCCTGGAGAATGTCATTCTAAGCGAAGTAAGCCAGAAAGAGAAAGAAAAATATCATATGAGATCGCTCATATGTGGAATCTAAAAACAAACAAACGAACGAACAAGCAAACAAAGCACAAATACAAAACAGAAATAGACTCACAGATATAGAATATAAACTTGTGGTTGCCAAGGGGGTGGGTGGTGGGAAGAGATAGACTGGGATTTCAAAATTGTAGAATAGATAAACAAGATTATTCTGTATAGCACAGGAAAATATATACAAGATCTTATGTTAGCTCACAGAGAAAAAAATGTGACAATGAATATATATATATGTTCATGTATAACTGAAAAATTGTGTTCTACACTGGAATTTGACACAACATTGTAAAATGATTATAAATAAAAAAAATGTTAAAAAAATAAAAGTAATGGGGAAAAAAAAAGACTAGTATCATATATGAAGGTAAGCTGCATGGTGGATTAGATCATTAAGTGACCAATGGCACTGGTTTGCCTGAGATTACAGGATGTGAGACTTTCACTGAGTCCAGGAAAAGCTAGGATGGTTGGTAACCCAAAAGATGATCCCTTGATATAATCTATTCTAGGATTTTTCATAAATAAATTATGAGATTAGCTACAAGCCTTTATGAAAATTATTGTATCTTCATCCTGAGGTCCAATAATGTACAAACTCAAATTTGTCAATGAATAATCATGGAGGTATTCTAAACCACAAGTTCTAAGTGGCAAGCTCAAAAATCGTAAGAGAAGTCTAAAATGCATTTCCAGCAAACTGAATTATTATCCATAACAACTCAATTCTAAGCAGTTTCACTAGAACAATGGAACCTTAACAAGTACTAAGCCAAGTTCTACAAATCCGAAACCTAGAAGTAGTTTAAAATTAAAAGTAATCATTCAAGTGGTATACAAATTCTATTGCTTTATTTTAGCATATTCTCACTCAACCTGCTGAAAGAAGTATCACATGATTTAAACTTGCATATTCTTAGGAATAACATTTAAATTGTTTAATTATAATTATAGTCTAGTAGCATTTGAAGAATAACTACATAAAGTTGGGAAAATCTGATTCATGAATTATTCTAGGTGTTTGCTAAAACACATATGATTTGCTATGCTCCAAAGTATTTGGTTAAGTTGTGACATAGCATTTCAAAAATTTAAATCCTTTTTAATAAATATGATAGCACTGCCTTTCATTTGATTAATATTTTTTAATCTGTGCTTAGCTATCTACTGTATCTGGGTTATGATGTCTTCTGGGCAAGTTAATAGTTTATCAGGGACATTTTGTATAAGAACTCATAGTCTAAGAATAACCTTGGATATAATAAACCTGAAAAATTCATTGCTAGGACAACACAATGCACAGGTGTAGAGAGATCCCAGCAACATGCATACTTCCTGTTATTATGGTAATAGAATTTTGGAAAATCTGGGTCACCCTGTTGCTCTGAAAATAGTCTCAGGAAGACCAAAGTTGAAGACCCGTAATGACCACCGCTTCTGTCCCCAGATTCAATGTGTCCTCATCACCTATATTTTCACATTTAGGAAGCTACATTAGCGAGGATAGGGCATATATAAGCTCACTGACTGTAGGAATTTAGAGAGCACCCAGATGAAGAATATGTTACATATAAACAAAATCACAAGTTTCTTTAATTTTCATTTTATATCTTATCAATTTCACAGAATAATATTTTATATTTCTATTAAACATTTCCACCAGTCATAATTCAGTGATATGCCAGAATATGTATTCATTTCTATAAATTTTTCTGGAAAATATTAGTTTTTGATTTACCCACTGGTAGGAATAATTAATAAAAGGATGAATTTATTTTAAAATTAGTCAGCAGTGGCTGAAGCTATACCCCATATTCAAGCAAAAATCTAAGGTTCTTGTCATCATCTCAGCATGATTACTGATGATACCAATTTTATTATTTCTTTCTATCAACAAGGTTAACAGCCCAATGATGACTACTATTTATTTTATTTATTATGTGCTGGATACTTTTAAAAAAGTTTTTCATGTAATAGCATTTACAACTTAGAAAATAAATAATGTAGATCTCTGTGTTATCCTCATTTTAGAGAGGGGGGAAATAACTCCAATTTGAGAAAAATAAAATTTGAACCTTAGATTTTGAATTTCATATTTCATGCAAGGGGGTTATTTGGAACACCTACTTCTCTATGTGGCTTATCAACAATATTTTAATAATATCTTTTGTATTCTTTTGGTGTCTGTGGTAGTAAATACTGTTGTTTAGAAAATCTGAATTACCAATAATAAAAAAAAATCTACTAAGGGATTCCTATTCCCAATATTTTAGTACATGAACAGATAAAACATTTTTTTCTGTTTTCTTCCCCTTTTTTTCTTCTGTTTTTTTTCTTTTGTTTCACACACTAACTTTTCCATCATAAAAAAGAATATTTAGAAAAAAATCCACAGTTTCACTAATACATCATCTGTATCCATATTTTAATACTTTGTTGATCCTTTTAAAATTTTATGATGATATTATTACAAAAGTGATGACTGTCCCTCACTAAAGTTTCATTTTGCCTTATTCCTTTAGAACTACTTCCTTCCTAATTCCCCAAAGCTAAGAATACTGGGCCACAAATACTCTCAATAGAGTCCCTACGTTAGAGATTCTGCTGAAGAGTAGACTCTTTTCTTTAAATGGCTGATCCATTTCTTGCCTTGATTTAACATATATTATGAATTTATACCTGAAATTTTAAAAGAAAAGGACTCCTAAATGCAAAGGACACTTTTTAGTCATTTGAAAGTGTTATGACTGGAATGTGTCCCCCTAGCCCCCAAATCTATACATTGAAGCCCTAACTCCCAGGATGACTAAATTTGGAGACAGGGCCTTTAGGGAGGTTAAGTACATTTGAATGAGGTGATAAGGGTGGAACTTTGATATGCTAGAGTTGGTGTCCTTATTAGAGCTGGAAGAAACACCAGAGCTTACTCACTCTCTCCCCCCAAGAACCACAGAGGAAAGGCCACAATGTGAATGTGACTATCTGCATGCCAGGCAAGAGAGGCCTCACCAGAAAATCAACCCTGACTGCACCCTGATCTTGGACTTGTAGCTTTCAGGCTGTGAGAAAATACATTTCTGTTGTTTAAGCCCCCAGCCTGTGATACTCTGTTATGACAACCAAGCGGACTAATATAAAAAGTCATCCTGTTTACACTAAGTATTTTTCACAAATCTGGTCTTTCTTTAAAGCTGTGATTGTTGGCAAAAAATACATCTAGATTCTAATAAATGGTGGTACTGTTTCTCTAGATGCTGTAGAGTTCACCTAAGAGAAAGAAGTCCAAATATCCATATGGCTAAAGAAGATGCATGAGGTTGATACTCAGATGCACACAACAGCAGTTTCTACTGCCACTTCCTTTTGCACTTAAAACTATCTATGACAATGAACATACTATTTTACAGGAGGAAGTGTTTATGTCCACACTATTCCTATTATACACAGTTATTCCTATAAAACTCCTATAACTGAAACATTATTTTATTTCTCATAACAATTAGAAACTTTAATTCCATTCAACATAGAAGAGAACTACCATGGATGGATCACAGTATACAAAAAGTCTTAGACTGGGTCTCAAAGCAATTCCTGAGCATTTATATTTCAACTTCCCTATGGCTTATATAAAATAAGAACCAGATAATAGTTATCTAACACAGAGAACAGAGAAGTTTCATAACTTGTCTTTTTCTGTGGTAAGATTTATCAAGACAGATTGGAGGAAAAAGGAAGGAGAAAGAAGCAAGACTGAAAGAAAGGAGAGAGGGAGGGAGAGAAGGAAGGAGTATAGGTTTCCTGTATTTTTACAGCCAGTAATACTTTTGCAATGACTTGGTTCCTGGATATAAGGCACATTTAAGGAAGACATCTTAATTCTATAATTTTTATAAATGCTAAATTTGAGCAGACTGAATCAAAGCACCTATGTAATTAAGTAAACTTAGCCCCACTTGTCCCATTTCTTTACAGAATTCATCATAATCTCTCAAGCAGGTACAAAATATGTGTTTCATCTGCATATAAATAACATACTTAATTCTTATTTGCCTTTGAAACCATGAGTCATTAGCATATAAGCGACTGAAATGTATTAAAATAAATTTGTTTTATCATAATTTGTATGTGCCCTTATGTTAGAAAAATACATAATCTAAGAAATTTCAAATAATTTATAGTTACCATAATTATGATATTTTAAATATACCTATATTTATTAATATTCTAAATTGACACACTTTAACAGGTTTATTTTAATAAACTATGAAAAATACAGCTAACTTAAGAATTTGCCAATCAAGAGCTAATATTCTTCTTCCAAATGGAAGCAGAAAAACAATCCAAACAATTTTTAGACCCTGTTACAAGGTTATGCTAATTGGTTAGGGAATACGCATGACAAGAAATAAACAAACATTAATACTTTACGTTTTATAAAATTCTGTGAATTATTCATGATAAGGTCTAAGACTGCTAGGTTAGTGTGATAAATAATGACATTTCTGTCACAGATTTTTTTTTCATAGTATGTTAAGTAATCAACATGGGCCAACAAATGATTGGATTCTCCATGGCAGAGATGCAGTTATAAGCTCTACTATAATGCTAATTCATACTGGGAAAGTTAAGAAAACACATTATTGGTAAATCTATAGATGACACTGACTTTTAAAATGAGACCTGACATTTGCTTTTTCAAGCAGTTCTAGAAAATTGATTTTTATTAATGAAAGTTTCCTATTCACAAAAAGGAATGGGTTCCTGGAAAACTGATAACAGACATTTTTTTTTCCAAAGCAATTATTTACACTTGTTTAAAATATACACATTGCCAGGTCATTCCTCAGAAAGTCTAATTCAGTAGGTATGGAAAGGGCCCAGGAAACCGTCCTCCATGATGCAACTGTCCCACTGCATCATCTTTTAGAAATCCTTGGCCACAGCAGACATAGTTTCCATCTTCACATGCTGTATCATTTGGGCATTGTGTAAATCAGGTCAATAGATTGATGGAAATTTAAAAAGTTTATTTGACTATAGAGATGTTAAAATGAACTTCTGTCTGTACCCAAAATACATTTATTAGTCAGTTTTTGGTCTCCATTACAAAACTATTTCCAAAGTTATACTTTCCTAAATACAATAACAGAGGAGATTAATCAAACATATTACAGTATTTATAGTAGAATACCACCCCCCCATAAGTTATACATTTTCCTTGACAATTTGCAAACAAAGAGGTAAAGATATGGGAACTTCATCTCCGTCATTTAGGTTTACAAGAGAAAAAACTGAAAGTGCACCTGACTTTCATGTTGGTTTTGGCCACAGTGACTCATGATCTTCTTCTGATGTTAGAAAAGCAATGAACTCATTTGTCAGTTTGTAGACCTGTTTGCACGGAGATGCTGAAAGCTTAATTTATTCCTGGTATACTTTGAGAGCTACCTCAATGGCTTCACATATTTGAGATGCACGAACTCGTCCAACAACCAGATGGGAAAAGTGCTGAAGCAAACCTGCTTTGAGTATGTGAAGCATCAGGCACATGACATGCCATGTTATATTTTTAAACCCAGTTATTTATCGTAACGTTAAAGCTCATTTTGTAATGACTGTCGATCCAAAATTTTGTGGGATAATTTATAAATGAGAATAATAGGTTACTTTGTTTGCACAGCCTAGATATACAATATTTTTGCTTGAAAAATAATGGACCAGAAATCTGGAAGTGATCCCGTGCTCTCCACAAGACAGGTAGCCAAGTTTTTGTTTTCAGATCTGACAATTGTTAAAAATCATCTCAGAAACAAAGTCATCCAGGTGCTTTAAAGACTTCAGGAAGATGAAAGCCTATCACCTCTCACGGTAATCTTCTCCTTTAACGCTTAGCTGAGGAGTCATTATTTATTCTTAATAAAACTGTGGCTGAGATTTAAGTTCATTTTATTGAACTCCACAAAAAATTTTGAATAGATAGTCAGTCTCCTATTTTAAAATAACCTTTCAGACATTGGGATCAATTTTGTCCCCAACCCTTGTGAGCTGTGGGATATTGGACAACAATAAAACCATACTTTTTTTAGTATAAAAATATTAAATATAATTTCATTGTATCTCTTAGTCCTTAAAGAATTTTTATTTATGTTTATTTAGTTCATTCTCAAAACAAACCAGTGAGGATACTCTAATTTTGCTACAGGCCAGTTTGTCATGTGTCAGGTGACAGGAACACATATGACCAAAAAAAAAAAAAAAAAAAAAAAGAAGAAGAAGAAAGAAAACCATCTGTTTACATGTCAGCAGTTACAAAGATAAACTGAAATAATAAACATAAAATATTTTAAAATTAATAAAGCACTGCTCAAGTACAAGGCTGTAACATAAGTAGCAATATAAGCACTATTATGTTCTTCCTTATTCCACGGGACGGAAGAAATTTTCACACTTACTGAGGTATGGGAAATCAGTCTGGCTTGCATGTGACTTGGCTTGAAATGGAACTCCCTTTCTTATGGCCTGTCAACTTCCATCATACATCTGCTTTACCCATGAAAAGTAAAGAATGCATTTAAAAATCAACCACGGAGGGACCGTGGTTCAGGCATCCAAACTGGAGCCAGGTGGCCATTGTGGATGACATTTCAGACATGTTCCTACGTTACTGAGAACTTGAATTTCCTGAGCTGTATCAGACTCAAGGACACCTCTGGTTGTTCTCAAAACAACATTTGCAAGTAGCAGCCAGCTGCAGCCTTATGGTCGCAAGGTCTCCTCGTGTAACTATGCAACCAATTCAGATCCAAACTAACCCTTGCTTGGCAAACACCCTTACTTCTTGCCAGCTCCAATTCTAATTCTTGACATGTGTAT
Organism: Camelus ferus; assembly: GCF_009834535.1. Lineage (NCBI taxonomy): Eukaryota > Metazoa > Chordata > Mammalia > Artiodactyla > Camelidae > Camelus > Camelus ferus. The sequence goes on from NC_045701.1 coordinate 49,280,404, forward strand.
TTCAAAAATACGTTAAGGAAACTAAGCAAAATAAAGTTAATTATAGTAATTCACAAAACAGTTCGTGCCATGAAGAACAACATAATCGCACCCAGTTCTTATATTAATCCTTGACTTTTATTTCTCAATATCCTATTTCCTCTTTAAGTGAAATGATATTACTAACTTTTATAAGTCGTAGGTCCAGTAAGACTATATATTTCTACGTTTTCTGCAACATAGTTTTTTTCAAGTCCTTCTTATCCTTCCTGATTAAGTCTCTGTTTGCCTGCCACATACTTCTTTTACTTTCCTCTAATGACTTTTATCGGGTGCTTGATAGAGCATTTCTCTAGTTCAAGGCAATTTACCTCTAGCCATAGCTCTATGCCTATCACTGCTGATCCATAATAGAAACACAGTAAGTTTCTGCTGAATAAATGAATGAATAAACAAACGAATGACCTTGCAAAATCTGAACAACTCATTGGAACATATGTTGGTGAATCAAGGTACAAGCACACAATTTTTCATCTTCCCATAAAGTCCTAGGTTTAATCTTTCCACCAGGTGAGCTGGATGGAGTCACTGACTATGAGTTCATTGTCAGAGGAACAAATAAAGTGTGTTCCACATGCTTTATAGACATCAACTTATTAATTCCTTTCTATAACTTTATGAGTTTATGAGGAAACTGAGGCAAAGAAGAGTGAAGTGACTTGCTCAACAAGATCTAAGTGCTAATAAGTGGCAGAACCAGGACCTAAACTAAGGAACACCCAAGTTCACACTCTTCATGGTTTTTGTTAAAGGGAAAAGTACTTTTAAACTCTTTATTTTAATATAATGATTTTAAAGTAAAAAACTCATATTAATTGCCACTGAAAGATTCTCTAAACCTGTTCAAATTCTAATTTATTAAGGTGATTCTTTATATACAATCATACAAAAGATTATGCACACACTCTCTTTGCTCTTACATTTAGACATTTCTTCTTAATAATGCAATTATTTTGATATTTATGTTACTAAACACAGGCTAACTTAAGTTGCAGGCTCGCTCATGTTTTCACATTTTCTACAAAAACACTTTCCTAAAAACCCCTACCTGAAATTACCAATTAGCTTTCTTGATTTGAAACAAGAGTAAAAGAAAGGTTCTTTGACTCAGTTTTAGAATCACAAAACACTTTTAGCAATTCAGATCACAAATTTTCATATGAAAAATCCTATATTCCTCAGAAATTTCTTTGAACAGAGTATAGACTGGCTTGTGGTATTTATGAACACATTATTTTAAGGAGCTAATTTTGTATGCTATGTAAACAAACATATTACATGGAGCATACTGTAATTAAATTTTACAGTGTCCACTTATCAAAAGTTTTTCAGGTATCACAGAATTTTCTGGAAAGAAAAGATGCCTTATTCCTACATATACTACAGAAATCATTTGACCTGTACAAAAGCTAAAGAGACATTTTAACCATTAGTAGTGGATAACAGAAATATTCTGAATATTCATAAAATATTCAGAGGTAGTTCCATACCTGTTTTATTGGAAAGTCTAAATGACACCATCTTATCAGGAATATTACACACATTCCTCACTGAAGCAATGCAGCTATAATTAGCATAGTCCTGAGGTCGAAGATTTTTTAGTTTTAAGATCTTTGTTTCACCCTGTAAACATAAAAAAGGTCATTAGAAAAAGCTAATGGTAACCAAAATGAATAAATGGATGAATCATGGCATTATATTTAAAATCATATTATCAGAAGATAGCTGATTTTCATTTTTAAGGAAAACATTCTAAATTTAAAGAAAAAGCTATTGCATTTAAAAATCATAATATAATGTGCTTGGACATAAAAACTAACAGACTACAATGAAAATTCATAACATTTTCTTTGCCAACTAGCCTCCTAAGTGGGAAAAATCTATTTCTGGTAGTAGTTATGCAAATTATTATGCAAAGATCAGAACAGTGTACTTAATAATGGAGTTTATTCAACAAACTCTGTAATCAATGCAGACTTCAACACGAAATGTTATGAAAGAAAGGATTCTGAAGAAGAGCCAATAAATGAAACACTGTTGGTAGAACAAAGTTAATGAAGTCAATCTAATGATAGATAATTAAATTTATATATATCAATATTTTGTGTATTTGGAGCAATGACAGAACATAGATCCAAAACTGCATTAAACAGCACCCAAGGGTGTTTCTATATTATTATTGTTCTTGTTATTTTATGTTCAGGAATTCAAGGTCTTTCTAGGTTTCCCAGGTAAATCTGCAAACTTGCAGACAGACTCAAATCAGGCTAGAAACAACTTACAAACTCTTGATGAGCCAAAAAAGACTGGGTAAAAATAATGAAATTGTTCAAAAGATAAAAAGAACAAACAACAATTAAAAAAAGAAAAAAACCTCCTGCCCAACTCAAATTAGGTCTCCTGGGATTTCTTTACCATCTAAAGTTACTAACATATCTCTTAAAGTAGTTCCTCTCACTGGTAACTTAACTACAGAGATGGTAAAAAGTACCCTAATGACATCATATTTGGTACAGCGATTTTCAAAATGCTAATTTTTTCCAGATAACATCTGTACAGAACCATGTCTTTCTTTTATATTACTTAAGTATCATCATTCAAGTCCTCAAAATTGCAATACTCTCATATATTCTTCAGAAGGATCAGAATACTTAGTGATTTAACACACAAAGACACTGCCTGTTCATTTGCAAAGAAAAGCTTGCCCACACATAGGCTGGCACACAGAGTCTTCCAAATGTTAAATGGATCTCTCTTTCAGTGTGCATGGGCATTTAGCCATAATTCCCTTCATTCTTTGTCAAAATTCATTCTTAAAACAGTCAACACCTTTAGCATTTTCCTCAATGAGATAAATAATAATCTTCTATCTTTTAACTTTTCTTTAGGAAAGACATTGTGTTTTTTCTATATAAACAATGCAAATACACCCCACAGAAATATACAGAGTCAGTGTGTGGTTCCCTAACTTATAGTTGAAACATGTTCTCAATGCATTACAGAGTTCTCATTTATATTTATATACTTATATGTTCATATTATCATCTATTATATATACTTATATACATTATATACATGTATATTCTATATACAATGCATAGAAAAGTGTGCTGAGAAAGCACAGTTGAAAGAACAAGAAAGAATCAGTTGACTCAGATAATTGTTAAATGAGATGATACATCTTACTCCTCCGATCTCTGTGACTGTCATTGCTTAGATTTCTTTACTTTCCTTTCTCCTCTCAACACTTAACTGTTGGCATTCTCTGGAATTCTGTTTGTTCCACAGTTACTCACACCTCATAAAATTCCCTTAAGTGATTTTATCCTTGCCGGTGAGTCTATACTACACACCCTATATTCCTGTCCTCTCCTCAAGTCTTTTTCCCTGTGCCAGAATTCTCCTTCAGGCTTCAAATGCATATGCCAAATTTTTACCTCAATCTGTCCATTTTGATGTCTCATAGATACCCAAAACTCAACATATCCTAAAATGAACTTCAAGTCTATTATTCTTAGTCTACTCTTCCTTCTTTAGTAACAGGAATCTTCGACTTTGAATTATTACCTCTTATTCATATATTCAGTATCTCCATTTCAGTTAGATTCTTTTATTGATCTTTCAACACGTTCACTCTTGAACATTCTTTTACTTCTTTCTAAATGTAATGCTCTAAATCTAACATCCAGCTGAGAAATTGCTGATTGTGCTAAGTATAGTTAAGAATCCAAGCAAGAATAATGATCTAGTCTAGAACCAGGACTTTTTTTAACATGCAAATCTGATCACGCCATTTCTCTGCTTAAATCAAATGAATGCCATACTATTGTTCTTGAAAATAAACATAACAGCCATTAGTATGACTATCAAATCTGTATGATAATGATCTGCATTCTCCTTGCTTCTCCAGTCTCCCCTCATTTTCTTAACGCCTTGCACACATCCAGCTTCCTTTGGCCACAGACCCTTTGCACATGCCTGGTTCTTCATCTCTCTAAGCCTAATCAGTTTCATTTCATTCTTAAATCTCAACACTCCTCACTTTCATATGTAAGTCCTTCCTTACTTTCTGGAAAAAGAGGAATCCCTTTTTGTAAGATCTGCTTATATCTTTTTATAACACAGTCTCATTTTTTCCCATTTATTTTAGTAATGGATTTATTTTCTGCCATACTCCTCCCCTTGCCAGTAAGACCCTAGAGGGCAGGGATTATGTTTGTCTTGCTCTCAGCAGTATGTTCTAAACACCTAGTGCAGGACCTAGCATAGAAGAGATACTTCTAAAATTAATACTTTTTCAATTAAAAATACTATAACTAGCTATCCTTCACTACTAAGGGCTTTTCTTTTTACACATTTATTTCTCCAGAATTTACGATCTGTTTGGCACCTGATATGAACTCAGTAGATGTTAATATATATTATATTATATCATATTATATATGTTATATATATTTTTAATATTATATGTTAATATATAACTCAATAGATGTCAATATTCTAAAAGCAATCATGCAGTGATATCAATTCTCAAATATACAAAGGATGAGCAGTGTCATTTAGATGCATATTTAATAAGAAAGTATCTTTATTCACATAGGATTAATTACATTCTGCCAGTATTTCTTGTTTCTGTTTCCAGTGATAAATTATTTTTTAACCCATATTTTCTGGATACTGTTTCAATATTCCACTGAAACTGTATCTACTAATGTTATTAACGATGCTCTTTTGCTAAAATTCAATAAATCTTAATTTCTATACTTCTCTGCTTATTTCTAACACTTTAGATCACCCTCGCTACTTTGACAGCTCCTCTCGTGTAGGTAAAGAATTATAAATGTAATAATTTAGACACTTCTTGATTATATTCTATTTCATTTTCTATGTACAAATTTTAGCCTGCAATCATCTACTAATATTATTTCCTAGTGCAATCTGATCTATTATCATGGCTTCAATTAGCATCTACGGACAGATACCTGACAAATTTCTAAGCAAAAAAAAAAAAAAAAAAAAAAAAAAAAAAAAAAAAAAAGGAAAAAAATCACACTTGAAAAAAATCACTAATAGTATTGCAATTAATGAAACCTTGCTTTTCTAAATTATTCCTGTCCTTTTAGTTGCAATGTTTGCTAACCATTACAGTCTTGCACTTGAATTTTTGCCCCCACCTGGATCTCTTAAGATAATCTATCCTGGTTTTCTAATTCATTTTGACCATTCTTTTTATTATTACTTTCATTTATTGACTTCTATTCTTCCTGCATTACAGCCCTCCTAACCCTCCAAAAAGCCACTTCATACTTGACCCACAAACAAATTAGAATCGTCTTTTCTGTTTCTAGATCATTTTTTTTTTCTCTTAGATTTCCCCTTGACTTCTCTGTGCAAATCCTCTCCCACCATCTCTTTCTGTAGTACCTCTGACCTCTAACCTCGTGTCGTGTTCTTTGATAACTGTCTGATGAAGATTTTCATCAGTAAGACGTACAATGCCGCATCAAACTCAATGAGTTCACTGCTCCACTGATACTGCACCACCTTATGTAAGTTATCTCTTCTGATGTTGTGCTACTTTTAATGATCACCACTATCATTCTCCCAATAATCCAGGCTCAGAACTCATTTCATCATTCACCGTTCCCTGTTTCTCATTATCCCACATTCAATGGCATCAAGTGCTTTAGATTATTCTTTAGTTTTTCTTTTACAAATGGCCTTTGCTTTTCTATCTGTAGGCATGATACTTGCTTTAGTTCCTCATCAAACATTCGTTTAATAAATATGGCTTGGTAATGTACTGCCTACTATCGAGGACTGCCACTCTCCTTCATCTCTAATCATTCTGCCTGCTGCCACCATACATGCCTTCACCATGTCATTTTCATGCCAGAAAACCCTGAACAGCTCTCCTACTCCAAAAGGCCACTTCAAAAACCTTTAGTGTGTCCTTTAAGACTCTATGCAGTCTAAGAAAAAATTCTTTTTTCTTATAACTCTCAGATTAGTTTATTTATTATTTTTTATTAATTTATTATTTATCCCTATCAAGTTAGTTTTATCACTATTTTGAGGTGTCTTTTTATCATTTCAAACTCTGCTGTTTTTTTTTTTTTTTAAAGAAAACTACCCTTTGATATGAATCGCTTCCTATTCCTATCTAAACTAAAGTGCAGTTCAAAAAAAAAAAAACCTGTCTTTCTTGACCTTTTCAGTTAGAAATAAATTCTCTTCCTTTGGAACTTTTACTGCATTTTTATATCAAGATATCTATTTATAACTCACTATTTAGTATTGGGTTATGAGTTATCATTCAGTGTATTAACCTATGTTCTTTAATTGAATCATAGACCCCTAGGCACAGAGTCATCTTATATCTCTCATAACACCTAATAGGGAGCCTTTTACATCCATTGCTTAATAAATATTTCTTGATTGACAGGATGTACTTAAATTTTGGCCTTCCCACTTATCATATTCTATAAGAAGTAATGTGGTCATAAAATGTAATCATAATGACTTTTAAAAATAAGAGGTACAAAAATATAAAATCTATAAAAATTAGACTTCATTCCACTGTGCACTCTGTCCTTCGCTTATGACACTATATTTCTTGTATCATTCTCATTACTTTCTCATTTCTCTGCCCTTTCTACGATACTTGCCACATTAATTATCAATTGGAAACTGGCTAATTCTTTCTCTGTAATTTTTCTACAGTTAAATATTTTCACTTGGACTACTAGAATAGATGCATGGTCAACTCTTCTGCTCCTCCCTATATTTTGTAAAAACAAATAAAAATTGTATCAGAGAAAGTCAATTCTTTCAAATTCTTTCAAATGTTATGCCACATTTCGTGTCTATCAAATTTTAAGAGATAGAAGCTGCTTGACTTAAAATTAACTACAACCATAGAGGAGGTGCTCAAGTTCTGTTTCTTGTGCTTCATACTGCTAAAAGGAACATGTCTGTGTAAAAACACATCAAGCTGTAAACTTATGTTTCATGTACTTTTCTGTATGTATTTAACATTTTAATGAAAAACGCTTATATAAAATTAACTGTTGCATTATTTCAATGAACAGATAATCATATAATGCATACTCTATTCAAAGCACTATCCAAATGTTGGGAATACAGTGAAAAATACATCAGAATTTACATGTTTGAAACAATAAATATTTAAATGAAGACAGAGAGTGATTTTTAAACTATTAAACACTGTCAAGTAAATCAAACAAGGTATATGACAGAGAGATGGAAATGTGGTAAGATATTTTGGATACGACATTCTGAGGGGCATCTCTAAGGCATCTGCGCTGAAACATGAATGACTAGAAGGATGTTTGAAAGATGAGTGATACATTATGATAACATGAATACAGGGAACCACAACTGACGAGACCCTGACTCGGTGGTAAGGTTGACCTGTTGGAGGGTTAGATAGGAACTCAATGTGGCTGGAGTGTAGAGCAGTGAAGAGCACTGAATAATAATATCAAGTTTCAGAGCTTGGAAGAGGCCAGACTAGAAGGGCTGTGAGAGTAGGTTTTGATTTATCCTAACATGACTTACTCTGTGTTTAATGTCACTTAACTCATCTACCTGATTTTTTTTTTTTTTTTACCAAAACTTGCCTTCTCTTGGAAGGCAAATATTTCTTGGAAATATTTTAAATATGATTTCTACCCACCATAATTGTTACCCATCAAAAAACAGATGCCCTTTCAGTTATTGTGACTATTTCCAGACAGCCATTATTTCAAGAAAGAGTTTTCAAGCTAAAAACTCCTCTCTGAGACAGTATCTAAAAGTGTGTTTCCCTATGTGCTTTCTGTTTTCTGGGTTAATATCTTCTGTCTATTTATATCGGTTGTATTTGTCGATATGTTTACAAATGTTTCCTGTCATTTACATCATATATTCATATTAATACTGCCTTTTCCATTATATAAAACACCACCATTTTAAATTTCATCCCTGCTATTACTGCAGTATTTTGCATGTTATCAACTCAGTCAAGGTTACTGACAAGAAAAGAACAGAGTTAACTCATTGTCCTGCACATAATAAGTTTTCAGTAAACATTTCTGAACCATATTGACACTAATAGTAGTAGTGTGAATAAAAAAATTCTTAACATTAATGTAAGCTGATAGATAGGTTTAAGAGGCTGAGTTAAGGGCCATCCACAAAAGAATAGAACAGCCAATTATCAACAAGGGACTGTCAATGGGAAGTAAATCCCAAGGGAATATATAAAACAACATCAAGTACATCTAAACCAATAGCAATGAAGCCAGAGCCATTAAAATACAGAGGTAATTTCTGAAACGAATGTGTTCTTGAAATATTTTATATACCTAAGTTTTTGTGGTTAGAAATGCTACTGATGTTTATGTTATCCAAAAGTAAAGAATTGGGTAGTGACTTTGAGATTTTAAGGCTTAAACAGCCTTATCTTTGAGATGATTCCCACTCTTTAAAAATCAGTAGCTATGGTCCAATAAATAGAATTGTTTTTCACAGCGTACCCTAGTTAATGCTAATGAAGAACAGAGCAGCAAGTGGGCACATGAGAAGAACAAAGAGAAGGAATAAATTTCACTGTGAATTCTAGATCCACAATTTCCCAAGGTTCAGCTGTTATATGATTGGAGAATTGTTTTGGATGAACTAAGATAATTTACAGGAATTATAGTCAAGAAACAAGTTTCCAAGATGTTTGAACCTATAGGACATCTAGGTTAATATGTAAGATTACTTTATGTAGCATGTCAAAGACAGACAGGGGCTAATACAGACAAAAATCTATAAAACGAATGTGGAAAATAACAGGCAGAATTAAGAAAGAAAATGAATCTTACTCACTTAATTCACCACATTCAGGAAAAATAAAAGCATTCAGGCAGACTCTTTTCCTCTCAGTAAACAACTCCCAAAGCTCAGAATATTAAAAAAAAATCATAATGTGTAACAAAATTGAGAGTATATAATATACATGTGTGCATATATTTATGCTATCAAATGGCACATATGTATACTTATGAATATATATCTATATTTTCAAAGATTTAGATTTACTACTCACTACTGTTTTATCACATAATGTTAATATTAATTTGTTGATCATATAACTTTGATATTCTGTGATGCTGGAAGGTTTTCTGCATGTGAATTTCCATGATTTTTGAAAAGGAATTTTCAGTTGATTATTGTCTAATTGCATAGTTAATCTAATTAGCCTAATTATAACTAATTATATAATTGATGTAAATATGTTAAGTCTTGTAATTAATTAGATGGTGTAATTACAATACACAAGATGATGTCATGAACATCTTTACAAAAATTCCAGAAAAATAGCAACAGTATGTGTAGCTTGTAAAATTTAAATACATATTTCTTTATTATTTATAAAATTACTTGAAACATCTATATTTAAACTTTAAAATATATGTATATATTTATTTTTAATTAAAAGAAATGAAGGGAAGGTATTCTATACATTAGTCAGTGGCCCTTACCAATGGTGACACTGTCTGGTGAAATAATACCCATAGCCTAAAGAAGTATTTCTATTTTACTTATAAAAGGAATTGGAACTTTAATATTTACTTTCAGATATAAGTAAAAAAAAAAAATAAAACCTTTCAATTAACACTCATTTTTGTAGCTCTAATGACTAATTTATTAAAAACTTATAAATAAATAATAATATATGCTAGCAGGCCTCTTTTCAGTATAAAATGAGTGGAAATATGAAAAGCATGATTATTCCTCATAGACTTATATGCTTATTAATTTATATCAGCCTCAGCAACATAGACCAACTTCATTCTGGAAACATGATCTATAAAAAGGTGTAAGCAAGATTTTGTCTTTCCACAAGATGGTGAAATAAATATTCAAATTGACATAGTTATTGACTTAGCATGAATGTGCATGTGGGATAAATATAACTCATTATCTTAGAAATCCTGTTTTATTAAAAATAAGACATTGTTATTGAATAGCAAAATATAACATCTTTAAAAGAAATTTAAATTTCTGATATTAAAAATAAGTAGACTTATGACTTGTCATTTGAATCCTTCCACAAGATAGTCTCAATAGACCTTCCCAGCATTACAGTTCACTGTTACCCACATACACCAATTATTATTCCAGCCAACCAGAGACACAGTCAATTCTTGAAGATACTGTCTTCCTTCTGTATAATGCACATGCTATGGCTTTCCATCTTAAATGCTCTCCCCACAGCAGTATTGTGTGCCTCTATTTTGACAACAATTTTTTTACTTTGTATCATAATCACTGTTACTTTGTCATCTCCCCATATATATATCAACAGACTTAGAGGAGGAGCCTTGCCTAGTAACCTCTATATCTCTGGCAGAGAGTTGCCCATATCTTGCACAAAACAGATCTCAGTCATTTTAACTGGATCTTATTTAAACTGTGAGGCCACAGAGGCCATAGGATCTATGGAAATAAATTAAAACATTATTGAAGTGCTCCAATATAAAAAAAAGCTAAAATGAACATTTTTTTCATTGTAAAGTACACATGACTGAGGGAGGGTGTAGCTCGGTGGTAGAGCGCATGTTTAGCATGCACGAGGTCCTGGGTTCAATCCCTGGTACCTCCTTTAAAAACTAAACTAAAATAAAATAAAGTACACATGACAATTGATGGGAAACAACAATCCAAGAAATCAATAACATCTAAGAAATACATATACATACACACTAGCACAATAAGCAAAAGAAAAAGTAAACATCATTCCTATCTCACTATAAATGGCAAAGCCATTACCGAAAGGAAAAAAAAATGGTCAACCTTAGAAAGCATTTCAAGGATACAAAACAAAATTAAATTTAAATCTAAAGCAAATATGACATTGCAACTGCTGGCCCTTCGATAATAAAAAATAAAAAAAAGCAAATATGAAATGTAGATCAAATAATTGATGCCTTTAATTCAATAACACAATTCTAAATAGCTACTTAGAAATGTTAGGGTTACCTTATAATATAGAGAAAAACAACTAGATACGATAACTTTGTAAATTAGAATCTACATAAAAATTATGTTTTATTATTGTAAAAATAAAGACCACAAGCTAAGTCCATTGTGTTTGCACTGCTGGGCAACCATATTCACAGTACTTACAAATTTCCAAGGCAGCTAGAAGCTACTAATGAGTAGCTGCCTTCAAGCAGGTTCATGGGTAAAAATATTCTTTACATTATATTTGTCAATATTATAAATTTGTGCCCTGGAGGCTGGAATCAGTCCTGGAATTCTCAAAATACTAATTCTAATTTTTTCAGAACTTTTAGAGAAATCTTGCTCATTCCATAACTTCCTATATTTGAAATTATATAAGACTAGTAATGTTATCATATATATCACCCCCTCCAAAATAAACTGTGGGTTTAAGTACAGTTTCAAAATGGCAGCCCAGGGGGCTAAACATAGAACTCTGGCAGCAACAGGTGGTGTATTGTTTTCTAAAAAGTGAGCATGAACAACAAGCCTCAATAGTTCTTGTTTTCACACTACCAGACAGACCACATATTTATGCTCTCATACTGTCTCAGTAGGCATTTGCACTTGTGTTTCCTGCACAAAAGTAAACTTACTATGGCCCATTGAAAAAGAAACTTGGATTCAGGTGGATATATACACCTAGCTACCTTGCTCTGAGAGTTAATTTATTTACGAGGAACTCCAGAGAATTTCTTTAGTATATGACTAGCTCCCTAGTATTTATGATAAACACACATATACACAAAAATACATAAAGCAGTATTTTAAAAGTTGCTAAACCTAAATAAAACTGTTATTGGAAAATCTTGCATATGTTCTCAAATTATTGATAAAGCTATACTACACATGACAGAGAGGTAAAATACAGATGGAGGGCATCAGATTTTTCTTTGATTATAACATATTGCCAATATCAATCGTCCTCAGTTCAATAATCTTAATATCAGTCCTCTCAAACTGATCTACAGATTGCACAAAACTTCACTCAAAATTTTATCAGACTTTCTACAAAAATCGATAAGATGATCCTAAAATTTAAGTGGAAATACAAAGAAGCTAAAACACTGAAAACAATTTTGAAAAAGATGAACACGGTTGAGGGACTTATTCTTTCTGATTTCACGACTTACTATAAAGCTACAGTAATTAAGTCAGTATGGTCTTGTCACAAAGACAGACATTTAAATCAGTGGGACAGAATAAACAGTTTAGAAATAGACTGTAATATATAGGACCAATTGATTTTCAATTTAAGTGCCAAGGAAATTCAGTGATGAAAGAATGATCTTTTCAATAAATGATGCCAGAACACATGTATATCCACCTGCAAAAAATGAACCTCAGATATTCCCACACACATAAGTTAACTCAAAATGGAAAAAGGATATATATTGGTAAATTTAAGTGGATAATGATTGTTTCAAAGAATAAAATAATATTGTGTTGATTTAAAAATATATGTAGATTAAAATATTAGAAAAAATAATATAAAGTACAAAAAAGGTAAACATTGCTGAAATATTCTAAGGTTCTATCATTACTGAGGAAGTGGTAAAGTAATAATCAAGGATGTGGGGTGTAATTTTTAAGGTAGTCAATAAAAGCTACTAAGATAACTTAAATCTAGTAGTTAAATAGATGATAAAATGGAATAATTAAAAATATCTCACAGATTCGAAAGAAGGCAAGAAAAGAAGTAAAATAAAACAAGTGGGTCATACAGTGAAAAATAAATAACAGTCATTGAATTAAATGTACTAAAACTTAAGATAGCCCCACTAGATTAAAACAACAAAAATCTATATTCTGGTTACAAGTGACATATTGTAAATATAAAGATACAGAAAGTTTGAGAATAAAAAAGATGAATATTTATCACTCTCCTCTACCCGTAAGAAATCCCACTAGCTGAAAGAAAGCCTTCAGTAGTTAAATGAATGACAGGCAAAACAGATTTAAGGAAAAAACACTGCCAGTGGTAAAAAAAGAACATCTGAATGATAACCTACCAGGAAGATACAGTATCAGAAAGACACACTCAGATAATCCACTAGGAAGACACAATGACTCTAAGTCTGTATATATTAATAATACACCTTCAAAATATATAAAGCAAAAATTGACAAAAATAAAGAAAAAAGAGACAAATTCACAGCCATAGTAAGAAACATTAAGTAACCATTCTCAATAGCTTTTAGAACAGCAGGTGCAAAAATTAGGGAATATATAGAATAACTGAACAACACAAGTAACAATTGTGACCTATTGAAACCCAACAATTTTGGAATGCACATTTTTTAGGGTGCTCAAGGATCATTCACGAAAGTACACCATAAGCAAGTACTCCATGCAAGCCTCAATTGCTAAAGATTGAAATTATTCAGATTGTAATGCTTTCTGACCCAGTGAAATCAGACTAGAAATCAATTTAAAATTATAACAAGAAAAGCATCTGTTATTATTTTAGGGAATTAAATACATTAAAAAGGATTTAATTATAATATTCTCATTCACATTTCACTAAGCTTTCTTTAGTATATAAAGAGGCATGAAGTTACATGAAGTGATTCTGGGGTTACTAATAAGTAAATTTTAACTATTCCATAGTTTCAAATACAGACATCTCCATGGGAATATTGACTCAACATACTTATTGAGAATATTCCATGTGTCTGGCACTTTTGAGCTGTTGAAAAGACTAAATCACTATAATTATTATGTCCACATACACAAAATAATTTGATAGTTTCAGTGTTATAAGGAAAAAACAAACAAACAAAAAAACACCCTGGGTATTAGGAAAGATAACTGTGGAAGGGAAGATATGTTACTTCAGATAGATCTGTCAGGGAAAGCCTTCCTCAGGTGATGAGTCCTCGGTGTAAGAAGACCTGGCCATATTATCTGAGTAAACAACATTCCATGTTGGAGGGAGCAACCACATGCAGACCCTAGGCATGTCTAGGGAGGGCATGACCAGGGCAGTGAATAAGGTACAGGAGATTTTAGATAAGGGAGAGCAGCACAAGGCAGAACAAGGTCAAACATGGTCTCGCAGGCCACGATACTCATTTCAACTTATTCTAAACATTGAGAAGCCACTGGAGGGATTAGAACAGGAAAAAACAATTTACACTTTTAAATGATCACTCAGAAGATTGGAGGTTTCTGTAATAAAGCATGACAGCCAGTTGGGAACTTATTGCTGTATTCCATGGAGAGATAACAGAAGTCATGTGACATGGCTGGACCTGTGGATATCAGGCCCATGTGCCGTATATTAACATGTGTGGTAGGAAGAAAAACCACTGATAACATTTTGTCTATGAGAAAGCCAACATTCTCTGTGGTTATGAGAACTGAACTTTCCATATGCTGCTGTTTGAGAGTTTCTATCAGTCTGGTCTACAAAATAGGTTTAATATGAACAAATTAAGTACATATATAACATAAAAGTACTGAAGTATTTCTTGCTTATACATATTTCTTAGGACAGATACAAACCCATAGCCATTTAAAAAGGAGCGATAAACAACATAATCAAGTAACCAAAGGCAGGAAAGGCATCTTTAAATAGGAACCATAACTACTTGTTATTGGCAATTATCAACTACAGCAGGTGAATCCAGAACACAGAATTGCAAGAAAAGTGTGTTTCTTAAACTTTTTAAAAGAATTAATTCAGAAGGTCCAAGCAGCAGTTAACAAGCATAGCAAAACGTAGAGGAAGCATGTGTTACAGCAACCTACAGGTTAATAGTCATATCAAAAGAAGTATCGGTATTGAAATGTTCAAATTGAAACGTTGTTGGTCTCATACAAGAATGGGGAAAGAAAAAAAAAGAGAAAATAAAAGCTACTTTTAAAAGGCAGAATCAACAGCTACTAGTTTGAGAGCTCTTGTAAGATGGATATTTTAAGAGCTGCTCACATAGAAACAGCCACAAATTCAAAAGAATGAATGAAAAGTTTGATCGTGCTTATTTAACAACTGTAAAACAAATTTCTAATTATTTTGAAAGTTGTATACTTGTACAGTTTCCTCCAAATTTGGACAAGGCCCATGTGTTCATTTCCAAGTGATGAGACAGTTCAGCAGGTAAAAAACTGCCTGCAGTGATGCCTCACCTAGTGAACAGGTGTTTAGAATTGCCTCAGTAACTGTAAACATATCATGTCAAACTAGAAATTATGTTTTTTACATTTTAACAATGTCTATATTTTAAAAGAAATTGACAATAGAAGAATAAAATAAATGATAGAAGATCATTTATCTGAAGTTCTAAACCTTAAAGACATCCAAGCAACTAAACACTGTTAACAAATTTTTTAAGTTATTTTGTAACTAAAAAAAAAAAAGATTTTAGAAAAATTAAAGAATGAATTGCTGTATTTATTAAGTTTTATATTTAATGATGAAAAATGGGATGCTGGGACATTTATAAATTCAGGATTACATTATATGATTAGAGAGTTAAGATGTGAAACTTGTAATAATCTTTAACATGCCAAATTAGAATATTTACAGTATTTAAATTTGGTTGTATAGTTCCCTAATTATGGGTAAACGATGTCTCAACACTTTAACAATGTAGTCAAATTCCTGTTTATCTTGCTGCCTATACAATTAAAAACAATTCATGCTCACAATTATTTTGAACATTTTTCTAAGTACAGTTTTTTATTTAAAACTTTTCCTTTGTTAATTAGGTTTGTGTTCCTTTTTGGTCATAAAAACACTTTATAATAACAGCATTCAAATATTCTTATAATTTCAATGTCTCAAGAATTATTAATTTTTCCTCTCAATACATTACAGAAGTATATCCCATATTATATTCACTCTATGTAAAATTAAATCAATTTTTCTTTTTAATAAATTTTAATGACTTAGATATTTCAGTTTTTACAAAATTAAGGTTTAATTCTTAAACTAAGTCAAAACCAAAAATGAACAAAGAAAATTAGATTTTTTTCCCCCAAACCAAAATCAAATAAATTTCAAGCAGATTTCTTCATTCCTTTATGTATTTAGCATTACAATGGGGAAATCAGAATCTCTTCTTTTAAGAAATACTTTCCACAAAAAAACAAAGCAGAGAGCAAATGTATAATTATGTAGCTTAGAGTGAAACGTAGACAAACCTATGGACAAAAAAATATGTTAGGATACATTAATTTAAATTATTTTTCAAGAGTTAACATTATAAATTTAACTACCCCATGAAAAATAAACAAACTGTTTATCATTACTTGAGTTCTCTGATCTTTCAGCCAAGCATGTATTGGTTTTTAAAAGGCCATATTTGGAGAAACTATATTTTCAAATATATACAGTATTGCGTGCTGCCTGAATTAGGAAAGTATCCAGCACAGCAGGGTGGAAATACTATACCTCAGTTCCTACCTGGGTGAAGAAGGGCTCATAAATCTCAACTCCTTTATCAGATCCTTGCAGTAACACCTCCTGGCCACGTCTCCAGCTGTACCGAACAGGTGGATTGGAATTGGCAACACACCGGAGGAACACTGTCCTCTCATAGTAAAATTGTTCTTTAGCTTCACCTATACTTTGATGAACAGTTACTACTGGGTCATCCAAATCTAGAAGAAAAAATAAAAACAATGTCATGAGCTACATGGCTTTTAAAGTACTGTACATACAAAATCTAACCAAAGATGAATTTTCCCAATTGATTATATGTTGCTTATCACTAGGCTCATTTTTTCACTGAGCTAATTGAACTCATTTGCAGAGAAATTTCCAATGATAGAAGGTAAAGACAAATAATAGTTATTTCTTAAGATCTCTATTTGCTGAAACAGTCCAAACGACTATACATATTTCCAACACTTTGTCAACAGCCACATAAAACAGCTCCATGAGAAAAATTAGAAAATTTAAGATGTTACCCAAAACTATGAAGCATAGTCACAGAGAAAAAAATATCAAGCAGTTCAACTGACTCTTAACCTTAACATACTTCTTTCCTCAATTATTTATAACACATATTAAAAACAAGGAAAAAATTTATGTCTATGAACTGTTATAATCTTTATAGTAAGAGAATATTATCTTATACTGGGTTAGATTTTTCCTTCATCTCAGATTTTATATCCCAGATCATGTTGCTAATGGAAAATGTATTAACAGAAGGTATTATTAAAAGGTATTAATATTTTTATTAATGAATACTGGAACTAAAATTTTGCTTCCTAAAGAAGACATATATATCAAGGGTTTAACAAACATTTTCTGGAAAGAAACAACTCATAAATATGCTGGGCTTTGTGGTTCACAGTCTTTATCCTAACTAGTCAACTCTACCATTGTAGTGTGAAAGACAATAGGTAAATGAATGAAACATGAATGTTGCTGAGTTCCAATAAGATTTTATTTACAAATACAGGTGCCTCAGCTAGATTTGGCTCATGGGCCATAGTCTGCCATAGATTGCCAATTCTTGATATATCATATCCCAGGGTTTTTTTTTAAGATAAAAATAAATTAAGAAGTGTGTTTGCTTTAAAAAAAAACTGTAGTGTATATTAGAAAACTTTCTAAGAGAGTAAATCTTAAAAGTTCGTATTATAAGGAAAAATGTGTAGCTTTGTATGGTGACAAATGATAATTAGAGTTACTGTGGTGATCATTCTGCAGTGTATACAAATATTGAACTGCTATGTTGAATACCTGAAACTAATATAATATTATATGTCAGTTACACATCAATTTAAAAAAATAAATACAAACAAAATTTTTAAAAGGACATGTTCAAATAATAAAAAGGCAACAAAAGTAGTGAAATAACAGCTTCCCTAAGGAATCAAAGTAAAGAAGAGAACTCCAGATTTCTCCAGTTTTCAAAAAAATCTTTTTTTCAAACGTGAATTACTTGACAGCCCTACTTAGATTTCCAGTTTTGCAACATTGAGGGTTTTTTCCCCCAACATTAGAATATTTTCACAGCTACCTCAAAGGCCTCTAATTTTAGCAGTGAAAACTTACAGAACAACTGTTGCCTTTTCGGTAAAATTTCAGTAACTTTCAGTTTAAATTCACCCTATTAACTGTGCAGGGATATAAGTCAGGTTTGTTGGAGTAGTTAGGGATACCAGCATTATTATCATGAAATGTTCAAAGGCCTTTAAAATCCATCGAGTAGTGTCTTATTTGATGATTAGGCTTTTACATACAAATCCAATCCTACAGAAAATGGATTAGCTGGATTCAGTCTTGGTGACTTGAAAAAAAGGTACTCTGAGTCAGTTGTAAACAACTTATTTTTTTCTTGTTCAAAACATAATTTCTTTTAGTCATGGTCTCCTTTTTAGAAAATATGAGCTGTGTTCTATTGTAAAAACAAAATTCCGAAGTGAGAAAGTTTAGAAACAAAACAGAATTGGATGGGAAACAGTGTAACAATGGTGACTCTCTTTGAGTTCCAAATAGCTGATAGTATTGCATTTTTCAACATCCATCTATTGATGTATCCCTAGCACTTTTCACATTAGGTGATGGTGTCGATAGGTGCAGTCAGGAATAGACCAAACCCAAATAATCACTTAAACATGCTCTTCCCTGACCCAGATGAGGTTCAGGTCACTGGCCTTCTGAGGCTCTTAATCTTGTGACAATGGCTTACTGAATATTGTATTGGCAGAATTATCTGTTAGATTCACTCACGTTTAGGAATTTCTATTTCATAAAACTTCTAGATGATTTATTTTTTACATTTAAAAACAAGCAAGGCATAAATGGTTACCTTTCTATACAGTATAAAACACTTCTGTTATTTTTATTACTCTTTTAAAAGATTAAAAACACATTTAAAAGTGAAACAAAGAAACAAAAAACCAAACATGCCAAAAACAAGATGTCTTTTAGACAAGTCAAATAATGGCATACTTTCAGTGAAATTACATGCTTGTGTGTGTGTGTGTGTGTGTGTGTGTGTGCGTAGACATACATATATACATACATAATATATAGTTTAAATGATATATAAACATATACCACTTAAAAGATATGTTTAAAATATACACTATCTATTACTGAATACATACTGAATATATACTAAATATGTCTTTACTTTACGTCAGGGTTCTTAGAAAAGAGACTCTAAGACAGAGGAATGTGTGCATGAAGTGTATTCAACACTTTTTGGGGAGTGAAGGAAATAGGATTGTGAAGGGGAGTCCAACTACAGCACATTTGCAGCAAAGGTCTCACTCAGTAGCTCCAGACACGTTTTGGAGCCCTTACGTCCCCTCAGAACTGTACTGCCTTAAAGCAAGGAAACAAGGAAGCTAAACCCTTATACTCCAACCCTCTTCGGCAGACATCAACCAGTTCTTACAAATGTGCTGCTCCCCACCAGGGAAAGCGACCTTGGGAGGGGCAGCTTTGTTTGGTTTAGGGCAATTTCTAGAGAAGGATTTAGCTTAGAGGCATCAATCAGTTCCTCCAACTCTCAACAGCTGGAAGAACGAGTGCTTCAGTCCCGAGAGAGGGATCTGTGGGTGCACTATGCATCCACCCACATCCACCTGCTAGGTATGAAAACTCGCTCTATCTAGGAAGAACTATTTCAGGATTCCAGTTAGTCATCTTTCCTGGGAAATCTTTCATAAGAAACTGTGGCAGGATGATAGTCATCATCTCCTTCTACTGTTACCATTCTAGATTGCTCTCATCCTGGGCTAGGACATCTTTTGGTGTAAGTCACTTATCTAGTGAGGTTATCAGACCTTTGTCACTAAGGATTTTGAGCCCCTTGGTAACCATGCTCTTCTCAAGCCATTACTGATACAGTTGTCTGTTTACCACCAAAACTGAACAACAGAATAGCAAGAAATGCCTCAGCGCATCAACTGAGTATCAAATATATTCTAACTGCCTCATTGTGTAACAACAGTCCTACCTCGAAGCTGACCATATGGGCCCACCAGGATGGTGACTCCTCTCATCTGTTGTTTCCTGACACAGGAGGCCTGAAGTAACCTAAAGCAGCCAAGGCTTGGAGATTAAGGGGACTCCTGCTGTGTCACTTAATAAAGGCTTTTTCCCTTTCTGAGAACTAAGACTTCTAAACTGGCAGAGCCCAGAGCTGTGGGAAGGGAAGCATGGATTCCCCAACTGGGTCACTGAACGTGATGGTAGTAAGCAGGGTCTCTGCTTGATTCTTGAACCAATGTATTTTACAAAAAAAAAAAAAAAAAAAAAAGTGCATCATACCATAAAATAATGGTCATTGATTTAGGATGTACACTGAATCTCGGAAGATGGCAGCCCCTCCCTACTGGATGTTGTCTCTCCAAAACTCAGCTGCCCCCTCCAAAGGCCATTCTATCACTTTAGTAAATTATTTTTTTTAGGTGGTATAGAATATGATATAACTAGAGAATCCCATATCAATGTTCCCACTGCCACATCTTCACTGCTGTAAAATGTGCTTTTGGTCCCATGAGTGGTTAGGTAGGATCCTGTATTAAAATAAAACATTCTAAAAGCCTTTGAATATGCTACCGCTGGCTGAGGTAAGCAGAAAAAAAATCTATCCCCAGAATACACGTCAGATTCAATCAAAACAACACACTGTCACTTTCAGGGTTAAAAAAAGAAGTCTAATATAATCAACTTGCTACTAAGGGATGGGCTGGCATTCTTGAAGGATAATGCTGTACCAAGAGGCCAGTGTTGGTGTCTGTTGCTGCCAAGTTAGATATTCAGTAGTGGCAGCAGACAGGCCAGCCTTTGTGAATGATAACCCACGTTTCAAGCTTATGCATGGCCACCATCCCTACCATTATGGCTGTTCTTTTCGCGAGGCTGTTGTAGCAGCTGTGGGTGGCCAATGACAGAAGCTGGCTGATATCAGCTATCTGCCTTACTCTGTCTACTTCATTGTTTTGTGCTTGTTCTGTGGTAGATACTTTTTGATGCTCATTAACATGCAATACAAATATTATCACACTTCCTGTCCCTCCCATAGGTCCATCCAAATACTTAAACAAATCTTCCCTTACCACACAAAGTGGTTGATCAGGTACACCCCCCAAATCAAAGTTAGGTTCATTAGGAATATTTCTCCTTACTCCCCTCTATTGAGGACATCATCGCAGAGTGGGATTCTAGGGAGGTGGTAGTCCAGTTTGGGGCTTTTCCACGTGGACCGAGCTGACTCGTCATCAAAGAAGCTTAGCCTTTTTCCTCTACCATCAGCTCATAAGAAACCCTCCACGGGGCTAGGTATGAGCTCCGAGAGAAGCACTAGTCAAACACTGACAGATGCACTTGCTTGTGTGGCTTACTTCAGCCCTCTGGCCCTGGCCATGCCTCATTTTAGATGTACCACCTCCATCTTATGATGGATGACTGACAGGGCTGCCCTATTTTATGCCTGAGTGTTGGCAGATATGACAAAACTCAATGCATGACTGACACTTCAGGCCTCATAGTCTGAAAATTACCTCAGGTTCAGCGATTGGGCAAGGAGTCCTGACTTTTTATTCTATGACCACATTCAGCCTCCCGATTATCCATCTGGTTTCTCTAATTGTGTAGATGAGGCAATACCCTTGATGCCTGTCCACTTATTTTGCCCCAAGGGATACTGAGCTCTAGTAACTATCCCCACGGCTCTCTGTGAGTCTGGAGCACTGGATGCGTTTGAACTGGCTGCTCACTGAGACGCCTGTGACAACTAAGCCCTGCCACCTAGCCTCTATTACTCTGAGATCCCAGCACCTCGTTGCCGTCAGGGAGACCAGTTCTATAAGAGCATCTCCTGCTATGCACATTTGCCTACAGAGAACAGTCACCTCTGAGTCTCAGTGATACCCATATCACTGTCATCAGCACATTCCTGCTGCTTTAATAAATGTGGTGTCCTCCAAGCCTTTACACAGATTATACCCAGTTGATGACTTTTTAAGGCTCTAACTGGTAAAAATTCGCGTTCGCATGCTTATATACCTGGGTCTTATGACCCCTTTTCCAATGGTCTACACAGCAGCTGTGGCACTTACACTTCCTTTTGTGGGGACCCCTGCTTTCCCTAGGCTTCCAAGAGCCATCTTAGCAGCAGCAACTATCTCCTGCTATCCTTGCCAGGGTCTGAACCTGAGTATCATGGGAGAATGCTCTCATATCAGTAAACTCTTATTCTTTATACCTATTTGATCTGATTCTCCGCCCCCAATTTTGTTCAATCTTATTCTCAATCTCACTTGATCCAGTAGCCAGAATCTTACTCCATACACACTCTCCTGACTCTTACCAATATATATTGGTTAGGTCTGTAGCTCATTTGAAGCATTGGCTCTTTGCTCCCTTAGAGACACACTTCCACGGTCAAGTTAAGTCATCTATTTACCCTATGTATTGATTTGCTGAGAAAGAATGGAGGTGAGAATATATCCAAAGAGGGGTATGTATGACCACAAAAGGAAGAAAATTCTGCAACATCTTTATGCAAGATGGAAGTGAAAGCCTCTTTTCAGAAGAAATGGTCCACCTCTGTAGCCCAGGAGGTTTAGGGAGATCTAGGTTTTCAAGGATTTTGAGATCATAAACCCAGATATACTCCACCCCTCAAGTCAGGTTTCCACTTATTCCCAACTGGGTTCAGATCCAGGCTTCGCTAGTTTGCTGGGGCTGAGGATTTAAGCTTCTCTGGAACTCTACTATACTTTTAAGTAAGTTCTAAGCCTTTTTATCAGCTTTTATAACCTCTGGCTAAAGAAGATAAGAATTTCTTTATACTCTGCTAAAGAGGCTTTCTTATCCTCACACATCACCTTCAACTCATGATTAATCACACTCAGTCTTTTATTCTTTTTCTCCGCCGCATTAATAGAACTCAGCAGAAACTGATCCATTGTCCTTATAATTATTACTTTCCAATGAATTCCTCAAAAGCCTGACATACTGAATTCAGAGAGTACAACCTTTCATTGATACCTATCCTTTTCTTACAGTCTGTGAAGGTTTTAACAATTTCAGCACTATAGTAGTCAAGGGCTATCAGGGGTTCACCTACCACTAGCAATGGGCTGATGGGTGATCCATCTATAACGCTGTATCTTAGACACTATTTTCTCAGACTATCTAGAATTATATCTTGAAAATACAAATCTTTGCTGAAGACATGCATTCAGGAGATTTACTGGGTAGGGAGTGCTTTCAGAATTCAATTTTGTGAGAGTGTGCCAAAAAAAAAAAAAAAAAAAAAGGTAGGATTAGGTATTGGGAGGAGTTAAATGCACAAAGTCTCTGGTAGATCCAGAAGGAGCTCCAGATTTGAGAAGGTCTTTCAGAGCTGTCCTACAAGACACAAAACTCAGTCACTAGACTAGGGCTGGTGATGAGGAGGCTTGACCTTGAATTAGGCGGCTCTTTCCAGCTGAGGACAACTTCATGAGAGGGATTCACTAAAGAGTCAACATCCTCTAACATTCCCAGGACATAGACAGAATACCTTGTATACTGTTTTATCTGAAGACGTTGGGGTTCATTTCTAATTTTCTTCAGTCTTTATTTATAGTTCAGGGACCATAAGGTCACTTTCTACATTTACCCAATAGTCAATTTTCATACTAAATGGGCTATTTTATATTATTACTGATATTTTATTTGAATTTATTTTTTCTCTTTCAAATAAATTTCTTTTAATTTTGTAGGCTAAATATGTAAAATTCAAATACCTAGAGATGATATCCATTAGTAAATGCAAAATGTTCTCTGAGATAATTTTTATAATTTAATGAAGGCCAAACTTCTTCACATTTATAAAATAATGTAAATCATTGAATATATTATTTGGCACATGAATATTTGTTTTAAACATATTTAAATAAAAACTAACATAGTTTTCTATAAAGTATACCCCTATGCTTATAAGATCTATACCTTAGTCATGTTTACATTCCTTGAATCTGACATAAGAGACATAAGTACTTGATAATGATCTAATAAATTAATGTAAATTAAGATTAATCTGTTGTAACTAATATGTTCAAAGTCAATTTTCAGCAAGGCTATCCATACATATAATAATGATAAACCTAAGAAAAATTCATTTTTTACCATAAATGCAATAGCTACTGACCTCTTTCTAACTGAAATAATTTTCTGGAAACTTTTTTTGGCTGATTAAATATGCCATAAAATGATAAATTAAAGTCATTTTAAGAAAAAAAATTATATATGATGATGTAAGTTATTTTTCTTAACCCTAGAAACTTACATGAACTGAATTGCATAACTGATTAGGGCTGAGGAAAGAAAGACCTGGTTGGGCAGTTGGGTAGACAGTGTATTAATTGAAATATGAAATGTAGAATGAGACCTAATCCTGGCCAGGGGAGGGGAAGGTGGAGGATGTAAAAGGGAAAGGAGTTATTTCTTTTTGGATCATGCTCAATGTCAAGCACCTACTTCTCTCCTAATCACAATGTTTATAAGCTGGCGCCTGAATGAGAAGTCTGGGCTACAGATATGGATTCAGGAGACACTGGTATTCTGTGTGAGGGAATGAAACCATGCAGGAGGTATGCAGAATGAAAAGAGGAAAGGCCCAAGGGAGAGCCCTGGTCTGCATCAAGTGGAGGCAAAAAGAAGGAAAATATCTGAAAAAGACAGGAAAAGTGATGAGAGAGGTAGAGACAAAACAAATCAGTGGGAGACAAAGTAAATTTTTAAAGTAATTCCATACCCATGGAGGGGTTGGAAAGCAGAATAAATGGTGAAAAGAAATCAAGGTAAGAATAGAGCTGGAAAGTGACTTTAAATGTGGCAAGAAAAATGCTACTGGTGAGCTTTATCGGACCTGTGCTAGTGGAGTAATGTGACAGGCAGTCATTTTCCTGTGCTTTAAGAAGTGAAAGACAGATAAAAACATAGAACAATTAATGGATATAATCCCTCCAAGATACTTGGCTCTGACAAGAAAGTGTTAGAGGAATAATTAGAGGACAACATGTGATCAAATTTTTCACTGTTTCATTTTCCTCTAAGCTGAGAGCTAAATATTTAAATCCAAATAGGGAAGTACAGGAGTTTATAAGTAAAAAATAAAGCAATAAGAGCTCTAGGAAAATGGCTGATGTTTAAACTAGCTGTTTTAATAAATAATTACCATTTTAATTATATAATTATGGTATGAATTTTTACAACTCAGCATTATTTAAAATTTTTTTTATCAGTAGCATGTCCCTGTTTTTAGGTGGTTTTCGTCTGAGCTTCCAGTCTTTTAGTCTAGAAAAGTTGGAATTACTTTTGATACCTTTTTACCAAGGCATAGATATTTCACCTTAAAAAAATCCAAAATTAGTTCTTATACATTAGATATCCCCATTTGAGATAAATCATGGAAGCATTTGTTTAGTCTCCTCTCCACTTAAAGTGAGATAGGATAGTGATATAAAGAGTTAACTCATCTCCCAGCATGCTCTGGCACAATTAATCTCTGTGCTTATGGTTAATCAGTTATTAACTGCAACTGAAGTCATGGGTGTAGTTACAAGTTAAAGAATCAATTAATCTCAAAAATAATCACAGCAGAAGCATGTTTCCACAGGGGTTTCTTCCACCATTTGGTCCAATTTTTCTGTCTTTAATCTTTGAATTAAACCAAATGAATCTGAAAACCCAGATGGCAAAGAAACACTAAATACTGTATTGGATGTCATCTTTCCCTCTGGGAAGTTCCAGAGATCTTAAAAATCTTACGCAAAAGAAATCCAAATGTGTTTTCTTAAGGAAAATAACCACCCAGTATACTTGGAGGTATTAAAGCTAGTCAAGTATATTACTTTTTCGTTTTATGGTAAGAATGTGTTACTGTTCTAACTACAGGATGGAAGTACATAACAATAGATAATGCTGACTAACTAACCTGAATAATACAGCTGCCTTGAAGTTATACAAAAGAGAAACTAATTAAATCATTGTTAGATGTATCAATAATCAAGAACAAGGCACTTTATTGTAAACAAAGATTCTATGTCAATGATTTGTAGCATTTTCTGCAGATACCAACAGGAAACCACTGTTTTTTGGATAAATCAGTGAGAAATTTTGTGCAAGGCTGAATATAAGAAATATTTCATATCTTTTTCTGCACAGAGATTTTTGAATGATGACTAATTTTATCTGATAACCCATATTCGAAAACAGATAAAATGAGTACTTACAGCCAAATTCTTAACATAGTACATTTATAAGAGTGAAGCTATCTATAAGATTTAGACCCATTCTCGTTTGAAATTGTATTCTTACTCATCTATTCACACCAGTTTAGAATACATTGTACCTTCTATAATTAAAAAAAAAAAACAAACATGTTACATATGTTTTAAATGGGACCTTATTAAACTTGAAAGTTTTTGCACAGCAAAGGAAATCATCAAGACACAAAGACAACCACTAAATGGGAGAAAATATTTACAAATGATAGGCCTGATAAGGGGTTAATATTCCAAATATAGAAACAGCTCACATAACTCAGTATCAAAAAACAAACAACACAATAAAAAATGGGCAGAAGACCTAAACAGACATTTTTCCAGAGAAGATTATACAGATGGTCAAAGGTACATAGAAAGATGCTCAACAACGTTAATTGTAAGGGAAATGCAAGTCAAAACCACAATGAGATACCACTCACCCCTGTCAGAATGGCTATCATCAGAAACACCACAAAATAATGCTGGCAAAAATATGGAGAAAAGGGACCCTTTATATACTATTGGTGGGAATGTAAATTGCTGTTGCAGCCACTGTGGAAAACAATATGGAGATTCCTCAAAAAGTTAAAAATAGAACTACTATATGATCTAGTAATTCCACTCCTGGGTATCCAAAGGAAAGGAAACACTAATTTGAAAAGACACATGCACCCCTCTGCAACATTACTTACAATAGCTATTTTAAGGAAGCAACCTCAGTGTCCACCAACAGCTGGATGTAGTGAAGTATGATTATCTTTTTTTGTGTAGCTTTGGTTGGTAATGAATGGTAAAGTATGCCTCATTTTCTCCTCAATTGGACATGAAGTCTTTACTCCAACAAGAACTGAATTTTGAATATCACATAATTTAGAGATCTAGTTTTATTTTCTTTCTGATGGAGGTTACAGTAAAACCAGCACCATTTAATATTTTATTTTCTCACAATGAATTGAACACCAATTTATACATACATTAAATTCGCATATGTATTAGGATCCATTTTTGGCATCTTCTCTGTTGTATGACTTTGTCTGTTCCTGTGCAAAACCATATCAGCATGGTCAGTAGATTTTTATCTTCTGAATTCTATTAGGAAAACTTTACTCTACCCTAGCCCCTTGCTGCTGTTTCATTTCACTTTCTAGGTCATTCCCAGGCTTCTGTCTTCCAGTCAATGTCTACATTATTTTATTTTACTAAAATTAAAATTTCATATAAATGCAAATTCTAGAAATGACTTGAGATTTCATTACATTCATTTGTTAATCTAGAATATTTTGTTTTATGTTAGATGTATCCATTCAAAAAGATGGTATTATTTTCATTAATTCAGAACCATATTATATTCTTAGATATAAAGTAATGCCTTCTCCTTAGGTTCTATATCATTTTTGAAAATTTTTCCTAAATTCTTCATAATTTTTTGAATTTTTGAATATTTTTAATATTGCCAGAGAGAAGTAATTTTGTTTAAATGGCTATATAGTGACGCAAATATTACTATAAACACAATGAAATTGTAAAATAATGCACAAACTTTTTAGAAGAAATTATATTGAGTTCATTACCTACAAATAACATTTTGAAGTTGATTTCATATGTCATCCAATCAATAGACAGTTTTTTTTAACTGTATGATCTAATACAGTTTGATGTTATTCTTTGAAGTGACCAATGCGAAAAGAGAGGATCTACAAATGACTAATACATAAGTCCTGACAGTCAAAAGGGCTGAGATGGGGCTAAAACTGGGAAAGAAGAGGACATAATTTTGAGGATCAATGTCTCAGAAATGTGACTTCTTATGATTCTCAGATTTGGGATCTACAAAGATTTTTTTTTCAAATAGGTAAATGGCTGGCTCACCAAGTACGAGGACTAACATTCAAACTCCATCCCTATACTTTGGGTATCACCCACTTCCAATCAAAAAAGATGAAAGTGATAGATACTCTCTTCCAGCCTACTTTGTAGCCAGAGTGTGGGGACGTGACACAGGCTCATCCAGCTGAATGCATCCACCATGAACTCTGAATTAGGAGCTACTGATTCAGTGGAAGGATCCATTCCAGTGGCATGTGGTGGAGATGGCAGCAACAAGATTCAGTTCCCTGGGAAGCAGGGAGAGCTGTGCTAGTGAGAGCAGCCAGTGTTTGATATGAGAGAAATTCAGTGTATTGTGCCTGCAGAAGGGGCAGCCCTGACCTCACTGACTTGTGAAGGGATTGGGGTGTGCTCCCTCACATTGTTTAGCTTCATTTGTCCCTTCAGAACTTCATTCTGAAGCCTGAAAGCAAGTCCACAAAATTTAATTTTCTTTATTTGTTCCTTCAGTTAGTTTATATCTGCTAGAGTTGAAGTCTCCTGCTTCTATGCAATGGTTTATTGCTATTCTTGCCTCCTTTGCTCCTTTTGGCCTCTGCTGTCTGTCTCTGGTGAGAAGCATGCTCACTGACACTGTTTTCCTTTTTCTCCCTTTGCTTACTCACTCTTTGACTCCTTCCTCTTACTCTCACGGCCATAGAGGCTAGCCCCTTCAAGAATGAGATGATGACTAAAGAAGGAGAGGTAAGGAACAACAGAGCCCCGTCCTGTGTAGATAAAAACGTCTGCAGATCTTAGAGCAGAACTCTTGAAATCCATCTCACTTGGCTGGAGAAAGAAAAGAAGCATCATCCTCTTAATCCACCTGAGAGTCACTCTCAACAAAGACTTTCTTGTCTTCCATCCACAGTCCCAAACTCAATTGCTGATAAAACTGAAGTGGGGGTTCTCCTACGCTGCTATGCAAGGTCTAGAAGCTCACTTTGCCTGAGGCAGATTTTCTTAACAAATGAGTGGTATACATGAACAAAATGGTATTTTACTCTGAATGAATTTGTTTTATCTAATAATCAAAATCTGGTAAAATCTGAGAATCTTGGTAGACCAGCTTTGGAATGATGGGTGACTGCTGCCTCTGTAATATCCCAGGCAAATAACTTAATGGCATTTCCAGCAGAGCTGCATTTATTTTTAGTGTATTTTTCAATTAGATAAAATGTACAACTCCACTGCACTTAGCCATATACATTGTTTATGAATAAATATATCTACTATTTCCCCATTCTCAACTGACCACTTTCAGTTTCTAGACATCTGGTAAGACCTTTGCATTGGTAAGGTGCCTGGATGCCATGGGATTAGGTCTGTATCTCTGTCAATTGTCTTCCCTCCTCTACCATTTCAGTTTGCTTTTCTTTTATGGGGGTCTCTAAGAATTAAAAACAAAACAAAACAAACAAAAAAAAAAAACAGCCTAATAGCAACCCCTTTCCCACTTAAACAAGAAAGATATAATAACCTGCATCAAAATGAGAATTTTAGCAAGAATACCATAAACACCACAGAGGTGGAACCAACTTAGGGGTGACAGTACAACATCAATGTCCCACCTCATACCATTCCTTTCTTTTATCTGCCAAAACATACAAGTAAAGGAAGTCAGGGACTGGTGTTCTGCTCCTGAGAATGATGAAAGAATCTAAGAATTGGGACCACAAGGAATCAAATATTGATTTTCTTCAGAATTGTTTCTGCAGTACTCAAGGTTAACAATCAAAATGATCAAATAGGGCTGGGATCTATCTATACTAGTTTATAAATAATTTCTAGCAAAGAAACAATAATAAAGTCAGCTATTTGTAAGACTTTAGGCAACAGGAAAAATTATGAAATTTAAAATTTCGATTTTCAACAGTGAATGACATCAGCAAATATAGAGGGTAAGGCCTTAAGTTACCCCCAAATAGGAGGATTTTGTTTTTTCACTTTTTTGTTTTGTCTAAGGAAAATACACATTTTCCCTCCTTTTTAAGGATATTCCACAATACTGCTTTAGACTAGAAATCAAGACCTTGATTCTGTTTACAAAGGCAAGATGGACATGCTCTCTTGGGTTCTGAGAATGAAACTGTCACCCATGTGCACACATCCATGTGTATGTGGGGTGTTCCAAATATTGAAGGAAGTTAGTTTTGTAGTCCACTCATTATATTAAGTTAGGGGAAATGTCACATCGTAAAAGCGTAATATCTTGGCTATGACTAACTATCCATTTAATTTTCAACAACTTCTCTACTCAGTATAATTTTTAATAATTTCCTTATCATAATTTGAGTAAAATGCTGCCAAATTAATACACAACTCTTTATATTCTTTTATGTTGGTTATTTCACTCAACTGGTATAAGTTATTCTTTTCCTTTTGCTTGAACTATTTT
Organism: Camelus ferus; assembly: GCF_009834535.1. NCBI lineage: Eukaryota > Metazoa > Chordata > Mammalia > Artiodactyla > Camelidae > Camelus > Camelus ferus. The sequence continues at coordinate 49,310,999 of NC_045701.1, forward strand.
CCCAAACTACATGTCTTCTTATTAGATAATTAATAAAAATATTAATTAAAATTATTACTAAAAATATTTTTAAATAACACATGTTACATAGTTCAGAAAATAATGCAACTAAATAGCATGAACTGAGTTCTAGAAAAGGAGATAAGTTTAATAAATGTTTGTGTTCAATTCAATTGCTGATATTAAGCTATCAACCAAGTTCAATTTTAAGAAACTGCCTCAAACTCAAATTAATTCACCTAAAATTATATTTATACATTAAATTTAAGAAGCTGGAATTTCATAGCAAAGTAATAAAATGCTAATAAAGCTAACGGAAGAAATTCTGCCTTGAAGACACTAATCAATGAAAGTTAAATATACTTCAGAATAGTTTCCCTTTGACTGAGAACTGATTCACCTAAAGAATTTAATCTGTTAAACCTTAGCAACACTTAGTCCTGATTAATGTTTATGGATACAAGTAATATGAGACTTTAACACTAGTCTTTATTGTCTCATTAGTTATAAAATTAATTGATCTAATTTTGGCTCATTCAAAGCCATATTAAAGAAAAATTAACTAATTAATTAATTTTATGTGTTTATTTAGTCAGTCTTTCCTAGGCATTAAAATTTCACTTCCAAATGTGCATAGTAGGGTGATAGAAAACAACATAAAAGCTATTTTACTTTATTTACATAATTCAAAATAGGCATGTTGAGTATGTTGAAATTCAGCTTATCAGTCCAATAATATACCAAGAATAACATATGAGAACTTTAATAACTAGTTTCTTTTCAAAATATTTTCTTCCATTATTTGCTCTTAAAATACCTACAGATATTTATATAGCTACAATCAAAATCCATCTGCAGTTTATAAAAGTTATTCTGTTGCCTTCAACTACCTATAAATACTGATAAAATGATTCATGTTTATTGGTAACCAACAAATTTCCCTAAGAATTTCAAAACATTAACATGAAAATAAACTATTACTTAAATACATGAACAAAAAGTTTATTACAAAGATACAAACTATGGATCTAATTAGAAAAAATAGTAACATAATATATTTTAAAACTGACATATTTTACATTCACTAATAAAACATAATGTCTTTCTACTTGTCAGTTATGATAAAATGACATTAATTATAATCAGCAAGCATTTCTATAGTTTATTAAAACCAAAAGTTTCTATAGTTTTTCCCATCAACTTTAAGTAGATTCTATCTTGACGATACAACTTTTAAATGATGATTTCTCATAAAATATTAATCACTATAAAGCAAATATATTAAATGAAAAAAGTCATCCAGAAATTGAAAAAACTATATTGTTACAGAATCTCCCTCCCTCACTTTTGCACATTCACACTGTGCCAGTCAGGCCAAGGCAATACAGTGTATTATTAAATAAATATCAAATGGTAGATAAACAGAAAAACAGTTAAATTATCCCAACTTATCCTGACAGTATATTGCCTACCATCAAAACTAATCCTAGCACTTATACAAAAACACAAATGGCTTCAGATTGAACAAAAATAAGTTCACAAACTTTACTGATAGGGCCCAGCACTTTTTTTGGCCTCCAATCTGAGCTTTTAGATACAATAATAAATTGTTTCTTGCTTTAATTACTAAACCCTCAGTTAATAAGAAATAAATTGGAAGAGGAAAAATGACAGCAAGAGCAATGAGAAATGGTATTGAAAGACTGACAGGGAAGCAACCACAAACTACAGCAAATACTACTAAATTAGTGGCTATCATTCACCCGAATCTACCCTGTGCCAGACACCGCAAAGCCACTTGACAGTTTATCCAATTTTTACAAGTGCTTTTAAGTAGAAACTATCACCAACATTTTACAAGCAAGAAACTATCACTCATAGTTTCTCAGCAATGTTGAGTGACTTGATAAAGATGCCAGAACAAAGATTCAGGAACAAGGCTACTGAACTTGAAAGCTCTTTTTGCAAGAATTCAAAACTTGAGTACTATAGACACTTTGTCTAGGGGGAAATAGCCATACATATACTTCATTAGGACTTCAACGCATTACTACGAATTTGGACAACTGGATACAGAATTATCATGGTTTTTAAGATGACAAGTGGATAAACATTCTAGAAAGTTGTCTATACAAATTTCTGACAAGTCTATATAAGATTCACAATTCTTATAAATCAAAACAACATCGAGGTATCACCACACATCTGTCAGAATAGCTATCATCAGAAAGTCTACAAATAACAAGTGCTGAAGAGGATATGGAGAAAAGAGTACACTGTTGGTAGGAATGCAAATTAGTACAGCCACTATGGAAAACAGTATGCTGGTTCTTTAAAAAACTAAAAATAGAACTAAAATATAATTCAGTAATTCCATTTCTAGCTATGTATCTGGAAGAAATAAAAACACTACTTCAAAAAGATACATGCACCCCAATGTTCACTGCAGAACTATTTAAAATATCCAAGACATGGGAGTAACCTAAGTGCTCATCAACAGATGACTGGATTAAGATGATGTGGTATGTATGGTATATGGAATAATGGAATATTACTCAGACATAATAAAGAATGAAACACTGCCTTTGCAGCAACGTGGATGGATCCAGAGAATGTAATGTTTAGTTAAATAAGTCAGAGAGAGAGAGACAAATACTATATGATAACACTTATTTGTGGAATCTAAAAAATAATATAAAGGAATGTATATATAAAACAGAAATAGACTTACAGATAAAGAAAACAAACTTATGGTTACCAAAGGGGAGAGGGAAGGGGGGAGGGACAAATTAGGGGTATGGGATTAATAGATAACAAACTACTATATGTAAGATAAGCAGCAAGACTATGCTGTATAGTACAGAAAATTATACCCATTATTTTGTAATAACCTATAATGAAGTGTTATCTGCAAAAATAGTGAATCACTTTTCTGTATACCTGAAACTAATACAATATTGTAAATCAACTATACTTCAATAATAAAAATTTTAAAAGTAAAAGAAAATAGAGCAAAAAATTTAAAAATTAAATTGTGTACCAAAATCAGGCCACACGAGAATTATTCCACACTTTAGCATGTATTTAGCATAGTAAATAAACTAAATGTTCTTTGTAGCAAAGAAAAAAATAGATGCACATTTATACAGACTAGTTTCAAAATAAATTTTTTTTCTGTTGATTTTTGTCCTTCCAGATGACAGGTGAACAAAAGGATGCAAGTTTTTAACTGTCATGACCCTAAAACTATTTTGTTTTATGATTCATTGAGATTCTTCATATATTTCTTAATTCAAATATTGAAACATATGATGTCTGACACATTACAAATTGGCTTAATACATGCAGCTTAATTTAAATAAGTGTGTAAAAATCTAAAGCCATTGGCTCATGACCCTCACATAGTTAATAATGATAATTTCTTAAAACATCACAAATTATTAGAGAATTGCTCATTTTTATAAAAAAACATTTTGGTTTCATAATCTTGAAAGCCATAACTCCAAAGAAATTATGAGAAAAATACTAGAGGTTTTCAATATGGAATGTACAATAAAATAACTCTGCACAGAAATATATTTTCTTTACTTTAATACTATGGCCCAAAACTTAATGAATGTTATAAATCCCTTTAATTTCATATACTAGAAATTATAAATGAAAATAATAAGATATATGAAATAACATCACATTGCTTTCATTGAAATAATTGAGTAAATCCTTATGTTTAGCTGGAAGAAAAATTAAGCAGTTAACTTTTGTTCCTGGCCTGAGGCAAAGGTCTGATTACTTGGAACATGATATGACTTTTCTAGACTTCTCCTCTATTGTTTCTTATTGACAAATGATACAGAACACAGTCCGTGACTTCTTATTGTTCAAAGGGAGGTAGTTTCTTCAGTGACAATATCATTTTAGATAGGCGCTGTAATCAGTTCACGATCTGTCAAATTTCATGTCAATGTATGCTATATGCATATATTTTTAAATTTAATGCATATATTTTTATGCTTTACTAATTTTCCATCTGTGAATTGTTTAGGAACAAAGGTTAATAGAAATGCTTAGCAGATTAACTATAAATATAACATTTCATCATACCCAGTTTTGCTCCATAGCTAACAGTGTCACAGAGGAGATTCCCCTTCCCAATGCATCCCAGAGATACATGACATAAAACACATATTGAGGGGAGTAGGGGTTGTAGATGCTGTAATCCAAAAACATAGTCCAGAATAGCTCCATTTTGCCTAAAAGAAACTTTTAAAAAGACATTAAATACTACTAAAATTCATTACAAAACCACTCTGGCATTTTAAAGTAACTGACCCAATATTTTCATTTTCTGCTTTAACAAAGAAAATGCACCTTTGGCAACTCTTTGAATTCCATGCCTTCTTTAGAGCTATTATTTCCTTTCATAAGTAAAGAGCATTCAAAAGCATCTCTACTTGGTCAGGATGCACCAGAATGACTTCAACCTTTTTTCACTATTCAGAATGAGTAAATAAACCTGGTACTATGTCAGTAAACCTTAGGCTATATTGTCTTTTATTTGTTTCTAATTTTGGTATCTTGGAGATACTCAAAATATCTTCTTCCTAGTCTGTTCTTTAAGAAATTTTACAAAATGCATTGTTCAGTTAATTCATTTACTCTATAAAAAGTGTTTTATGTCTACGATTTGTGTACCAGGCATTGATTGAGCTAGCACAGAAATATAAAAAAATAACTAATAAAATTTATACCTTGGAAGATCTCTCAATTCAGTGAGGCAGAAAATACAGAAAACTAAACATTCTCATGTGGAAGGTGCTATGGGAACTACTGGAGACAGCTATACTATAGATATGTAATTATACAACCCATCCAAATTTATAAAGGGATCCAGGCAGAAACAGCAACAAATTCTGCCTGAAGAGGGAACACAGGGAAGGACACTTGAGCTGAGGTTAGAAAAGTGAACAGAGGCTAACCTTTTTAGGCGGAGGGAAGAGAAGTACTTGGAGGTAAAAGGGATCGTGGTATATTCAGGAAACTGCAAGGAGTTCAAAGTTGTTAGAGCAGCAGGAATGACTATTGTTCTTATAAGCAATGAAGATCACCAGAAACTTTTGCTAGATGATGAAAACAAGTCTATATTTTAGAATGTTAATTTGCTTGGTAAGCAATTTTAACTGAGAATCTGCTGTGCCTAGCCTTTTGCCAGATCATGGAGAAACAGTTGTGACCACAGCACAGTGACTGTCCTCATGAAGATGAATATTAAATAGTTATAAGTAAGCAATGATTACAAGTACACAATGTTATGTGGGGAAACCAAATCAACAAGAGTCATAAAAGTTTAATGTCTAATTTTAAAAATCAATATTTTCATTTACAGTTTCATTTTATGGTTTACAATCACATGAAATTTTTACTGTTTTTCCTCTATTACATCTGTATTACATAGTTCATTATTGTAGCTTAATAACATTTGAGGGCAAATGATACCGAGCAGGACCCTGAGAGCCCCTTCCAACCCCTGCCTCTTGTTTACAGAAACACTGAAGTCTCCCCATCCTCCCTGAGTCATAGAAGAACAGGCTCAAGCCTGCCATCCCCCTCCAGGCGTTGGGGGATGGCAGTGACTCAGACTGCCTATCTCAACGATTAACTGAGATTACTCCCCATTTCCCTTTAAAACTTTCATGGCTGAACAGAATCTCAGGTGGTGGTTTTTTGGGGGAGATGCCAGGTCCACCAAATTACAGGTATTCTGATTAAAAGCAGCTTTCGTTTTTGTTACCAAGGCTGTTGCTCCCAGGATCATAGCCCTGCCCCTCCCAATTACTCTTATCTAAGTCTCAGAAGGCAGCTGCAAAGAGAAGAAACAAGAACTGGTTAAAGGGGGTAGGGAGGGATAAATGGGGAGTTCAAAATTTGTGGATGCTAACTACTCTATATAAAATAACTACTCTATATCTATTTTATAACAAGGTCCTACTGTATAGCACATGGAACTATATTCAATACCTTGTAATGGCCTATAATGAAAAAGAATATAAAAGGGAATATATATATATATATAAACATATATATATATATATATAAACATATATATATAACATATATATATAAATATAAATGAATCACTATGCTATACTCCAGAAAGTAACACAACATTGTAAATCGACTGTACTTCAATAAAAATAAATAAAGAAACAAGGAAACAAACAGAGAAGTAGTGAGAACCAATGAAGCCCAAGATGGAGGAGGATTTGACTTCCAGTGGACCTTGAGCCTCATTATATGCTCACTATAATGTATTAGCATGCTAAATGACACACCCACCAGCACCTTGACAGTTGATGTTTGCCATGACAACAACCAGAAAAGCCCACCTGAACAAGGATTTAAAAACCGTACAAGGACTGACTGGCTCCATCACATCTGGAAGGAGGACATGATGGCAAAAGCCTCTCATAAAAATCCACGTGGCTGAACCGGGGCTGGAGATGTCTCCACTGGCTATCTTGGCTGCCAGCTGTCGGCTCGAATGTCTTTCTTTCCATTTCCCCCTGCTAGAGCACTTTCTTTCCTTTTCCTCTTCTGAGCAGTAAAGCAGCCATTCACTCTGTCCCTCTATCTCTGCTGCGAATTCTTTCACAGCCAGGGGCAAGGATCCACACTTTGGTGGGCCTTCTAATTTAGGGGTCTTACTATCTGCTAACACAAATATCCTCATTTTTTAAATAACATTTTCTTTGTTTTTTTTTAATCTGTTTATTATTCCAAATAAATTATTTGGGTATCTTTGAAGTGTGAACATCTCCATACTATTCAGACACCTAAACCATATTCATAATACATATCCACAATACATATCCACATCAAGTCTCGTTTACATATCATTGAAAGTTTGGAGTCTTCTTTATAAAATCAGATGTAATTTTTGTGATATATTCTAATTGACTACTGTTGATATGTAGCATTTTTAATATAAAAAGCACATAAAGCACAGCACTGTAGGTTTTATGGGAATACAAAGGGAGGGGAAGCATTTTAAATTAACAGTTATGAAAAAATTTAATTGTTAAACATCAGTATTTTAAACTCCTAAAATCTTCTTATCAAAATATTTTAGTAGAGTAGCTATACACAAATTCAAGATAATGCATTATTCTATTTTTATTCTATCTTAACCAGAAAAGCACCCTTTTTAATAACTTAATTTGGATATTTCCTAAATTTGTCAACATCTTCTTACTGACCACCTTGGGAGAAAGAGACACACTTTCATCAGTTAATAAGTTTTACTGTATTCTAATGAACTAGTCCTCTGTTTTTACTTAAGATAAGACTGTCATTCTATTCTTCATTCATTTATTTCATTTTGCTTTTCATTTAATCATAAATATATTAAGATAATCTTAACTGTTGAGTTTTATAAACTGTAGCTTACTACTTATCATTTTAGATTCATAACAGTCCATTTTCTGTTTTCAATAATTTCATTTTCTTTCCTGTTTAATAAGTAAATATTACTTCCTTTTGTCTTCCTTTTTCTCTTCCTTTTCTCTCTTATTTTCTATTTTCATACTTTGCTTTGCTAATCACGTTATACCCATCATCATATATCATGAACTAGTGCGAGCAAAATAAAAACTAGGACTAATTTCATACCCACTTTTCTATTAATTAAGAGAGTGATATTGTAAAAGGTATTTAGCTTGTCTGAATTTTAATTTTATCATATTTATACTAAGAAGTTGAAAGTAACTGATTTGCCAGTTCCCTCATATAAACCTCTAATTGTCCACATCTATTTTTGGTGAACTAATCAATTAGCCACTTTTTAATTCAACATAAATTCAAAACTTAACAATTTAACATTTAAATCTATGCCAGGAAGTGTACCAAGTACCTGTTGGTGGGGAAGGACATTCTCCATAATGCTTTGAGTCTTGTTTATCTGTGACATCAGGATTGTATCACAGATTGCCTTACCTCTTCAAATAGAGCTCTCTTAAAGGATTTATTATTTTCTTATAATTAACTTTTTTGATTGAGGCAGTTTTCATCACATAGCTTATTAGAATTCTCACCTCATTTTGATCCTGTAAATACTATGAAAAGAATTGTGTTTACCCCAAAAACAGTATGTTGAAGGCCTAAGCCCCCAATGTGACTGTATTTGGAGACAGGGCCTTTAAGGAGTTAATTCAGTTAAATGCAGTTATAAGAGTGGGTCCCTAATCCAAAAGGACCAATGTCCCTATAAAAAGAGGAAGAGCCATCGTGAGTGGAAGCATAGGAGAAAGGCTGTGTTGAGCACATACTGAGAGGCAGCTATCTGCAAGCCCAGAAGAGAGGTCTCACCAGAAACCAACCCTGCAAGCACCTTGATCTTAGAATTCCAGCCTCCAGAAGTGAGAGATAACAAATTTCTGTTGTTTAAGCAACCCAGTCTGCGGCTTTCTGTTATGGCAGCCTAAGTATGACTTAATTTTAATCTAAGTGTTGATAATTTCTAATTCTTTATCTTCAGCTAAGATATCTCCAGAACTAAAATCCAGTTTAGCAAAACACTTGCTAGACACATACAGTTTGTTGTTCTCTCAGCATTTGTACCTACATGTGTATAAAACTGGACCCATTATCTTCCTTTTACATTCTTCTGTGTTTATCGTCCCAGGGAATAGAGTCATCAGATATCTAATTTACCATGTTCAAGGTGTCTCTATCATCCTTGATTCAACTGCAAATTTAATAAATTTCTAAGCCAAGTAAGGTCTATCCCCTTCAAAATATCTTCAATTTTATCATGTCAATCTCTACTGCATCTACCACAATTTAGGAACACATCATTTCTAGCTTGCATTATAAGCATTTCTCCTTCCAGTTTCAATCCTCATGCTCCTACACCCATTCTGAAAAAGAGACTAAAGTTTCTTTCTGTATTCCAGATTAGACATCTACTTCAGTAGTTTCCTAATGTCACAAAATAATGCTCATGTGTTTTGATGAGGCATATAAGGTGGGTCAAAATCTGCCCTAGATCACTTCTTTCTTACTACTCAATTTTTAGGTGTGCTCAAGTTATGTTGAAATAATTAGAGTCTTAAATAAATGAGCAAGAATAATTATAGCAAAGATTATAATAGTAACAATAATAATAATAATGACTGATAGCATATTTATTGATCACTTGCTTTGGGCTAGTAACTGCACAAAACACATATACACATACACATAAACATATCAAACCTCCTAACATAATTTTGATATACATAATATTATCACTGGAACCCACTAGAGTTTTAGAAATTAAATGACCTCTAACAAAATAGCTCAGCATCAGAATTCAAATCCAAGTCTTCTGGACATCAAAATATATGAGCCTATGCGGACTCCCATGCATTCTCTTGTCTCTGTGCCTTACATGGTTGCTTCTGCCTAGAAATCTCCATTCCCTTTTTGCATCTCTAACTCTTATGTGATTGTTAAAGTCTCAGATATCAATTCTATGAACAAACCTACAATGGTAATGACTCTCCCCTTCAAATAATGGCTTAAAGTCCCCTGTTTTGAATTAGGGCAAAGACATTTTATTTATTATACAGCATATATATATATGAATTTTAATGATATGTATATATATATATATATAGATATATAGATATGTGTATGTAGGTATGTGTGTATCTAAATAAATAGATGGATAAATCTGTGTGTGTATTTATTTTGAACATGAAACAGAAACATTTATTCATAGGTTTAGAATTACTTACTATTGAAGTTTCAATCTCCTTAAACATTGTTTGTTGATTTAAATTCTTCTGCTTCAATATTCCTTAATTAAAATGTATTAGTGGTCAATATTTCCTTGAAAGCTAGTCAAGAAGTCTTTGTTCATGCATAATTGCTTTGCAGATAATAGTAGGGAAAAACAATTAAACAGCTGCAAATTAGACCTCTATTGGGATATTTTAGAACATTTTTTGTCCATGTAGTTAATCTGAAATCAACCCACATAGTGACAAATTTTACAAATTGATACTGGTATACATTTGGGCTACTTTATTAAAGAGCCATGTGGTCCAGATGCAGCTCTCTAATTAGTCTCTCTCAATTTCTGTCTGTCATTTCCTTCTTCCCTCCTTCCAAAGTTGCTGCAATATTTTCTAACATATTAGACTAGCAAAATTTGCATTTTCAAAGGAAGTTTAGATAATTAATATCAATATGAGCATTGTAGAATAAATGTCATTCTATCTTCCTCTTTCTTTGAAAATACCATTAAAATTAGACCATACTCAAGGTAAAAGACATGTTTTATGGAAACTAGAATATGGTACTCTCTTTTAAATCTCAGTACTAACAACACTATATAAAATTTTTAAATTATATTCTGTATAATTTAAATTGTGACCTGTAGCATAAGACTCAGATGCCAAGTTAAAGATACCTAAAACACATGCACTATGAAAAGAACAGAGATACCAATTAATGTTTAACTTAGGCTTAGCCATTAAAATATAAAAATAGAATGTGTGATTTTAAAATGCATCAAAAAAAAAGTAAAACTAGAACAGTCAAATAAAGATATGAAGGAAATAAAATGAAGCAAGAAAACCCTATAAAATAAAATTAATGAATAACACGCTAGAAAAATGCCAAATATATGTTGATCACACTCACGTAACTTGATAATAAAAGACAAGAATTTGCTTTTCAAAAAATCTAATGATATGCTCTTTACAGAAGATATACATAAACATAATATTATACAGTATTTGAATAAAAATGGTGAATGAGAGAAGGCAAGTACTAACTAGAAGAATATTATGGTAGCACTATTAATTAATATGAGTAAAATAAGGCAGAAGCATTGATAGTGATAAAGTGCATCATTATTTTATAATACAGAATAAGTTTTCAGGGAAACAATGAAGATTTAACTGCTAGGTAGTATTCTTAAGCATTTTACATGTATTATCCTAGTTAATTTATAAAACTCTCTCTCTCTTTCACTTTCTCTCTCTCTCTATATATAGCATCCAACTCAGAACAAAAGAGCAAAACTGTCTCTGTTTACAAACAACATGCTCTTACATATAGAAAACCTTAAAGACTCTTATTGAAAAATGTTTTAGGACCAATAAAGGAATTCCGTAAAGTTACAGTATACAAAATCAGCATACAAAAATCAATTGTATTTCTAGACACTAGCAACAAATCTGAAAAGAAACTTAGCAAAACAATCCCATTTCCAACAGTACCAAGAATAATAAAATACTTAGGAATAAACTAAGCAGATGAAAGACTGTAAACTGAAAACTAGAAAACACTAATGAAAGAAAATTAAAAAGACACAAACAAATGGAAAGATATCCAATGGTCATGAATTGCAAGAATTAATATTGTTAAATATCCATACTACCCCAAATGATATACAGATTCAATACAGCTTCTATCAAAATTCCAGTGCCACTTTTTAAAGAAATAGACGAAATAATTCTAAAATTCATACAGAACAGAATCACAAAAAACTATTAATAGTGAAGACAACCTTTAGAAAGTAAAAACAGAGCTGAAAGTATCACACTTCCCTGGTGTCAAAATACATTTCAAAACTACAGTAATTAAAACAGTATGGTAGTGTCATAATGATAGACATATAGATCAATGGAACAAAATAGAGGGCTCAGAAATCAATCCGCAAATATACAATCAATACCATACCAAGGGTATCAAGAACACACAAAGGGAAGAGGATGGTCTCTTAAACAAATAGTGCTGAGAAAACTGTTCATCCACATTCAAAAAAGTGAAATCGGATCCTTATCTTATACTATCCAGAAAAATCAACTCAAAATGGATCAGAGACTTAAATATAAGATCTGAAACTATAAAGATACTGGAACAACACATAAAGACAATGCTTCACGATATTGGTCTTGGCAATGATTTCACTGATATGACTCAAAAACACAGGCAAAAAATAAAGTGTACCTACATCAAGCTAAAAATACTCTGCACTAAAGAAAACAAATAACAAAGTGAAAAAGCAACCTATAAAATGGGAGAAAATATTTGCAAACCATATGTCAGATATGGAGTCAATTTCCAAAATATACACAGAACTCATATAATTCAACAGGAAAAAACAAACAAACAAAAAACTTGGCTTATTAAAAAATGGATTAACAAGTTGAATAGACATTTGTCAGAAGAAGATAAAAATGGCCAGGTATATGACAAGATGCTCAATGTAACTAATCATCACGGAAATGCAAATCAAAATCATAATGAGGTATCACCTCACACCTATTAGGATGGTTATTAAACAAAAAAGGACAACAGTGTTGCTGAGGATGTGGAGAATTTAAAACCCTTATAAACTATTAGTAGGAATGCCAAATAGTGCAACCACTATGGAAAACAGTATGGAGGTTCCTCAAAATATTAAAAATATAACCACCATGTGATCCAGCAATCCCATTTATGAGTATTCATCTAAAAGAATTAAAATCAGAATCTCAAAAAGATATTAGCCCTGCAATGTCACTGCAGCATTATTCACAATAACCAAGATGTGGATACAAATAAATTTCCATTGACAGATGAATGGCTACAGAAAATGTGGTATATACAAATAATGGAATATTATTCAGCCTTTAAAAAGAAGAAAATCCTGCAACATGCAACACACAATGTGGATGAACCCTCAAGGCATTATGTAAGTGAAGCAAGCCATAAAAAACAAACATTGTGTGATTCCATTTATATGAGGTATCTAAACTAGTCAAATCATTGAATCAGTGAGTAGAATGGTAGCTGCCAGGGGCTGAGAATAAGGGAAAATGAGGAATTACTAATCAAAAGGCATAAAGTCTCAATTATGCAAGCTAAATTAGTTTTAGAGATCTGCTGTAAAACATTGTCTCTATATTTAACAATTCTGTATTGCATAGTTAAAAATTAAGAGAGTAGATTTCATGTTAAGTAGTCTTACCACAATTAAAAAAAAAAAAAAGTTTGAAACTTCTCTTGAAGCCCTGTGGATGAGCTTATCTACGTTGCCCAGGGTTATGTAGAGTGATGGTTTCCATCTGGTTTAACTGATCACACAATTTAAGATATGATGCACACATAATCTGAAGAAAAGTACCTCCTATGCAGCCAATAAACAACCCTGGGGAGCTGCACTCTGTTTGTTGACCTCTCTATGCTGACCTATGCTTTCTTTATCCTGTTGTGTCATATTTTTACTCTTATTAAAGCTGTGGAATTTTGTGAGTACTTTCAGTTATGTGACCCTAGATAATCACTGCAAATCTTTACTGACATCGTACAAAATATAGACTCTTAATATAAAAGCCCTGAAAATGAACATCAAAATTTCAAAGCCTTTAGAAAATACATAGAATAATATTTTATAAGCTTATGGTGGAGAAAAGATGATTACAGAATAGAGCATAGTTTGTTACAGAAATATAGTTATTTTCATTAAGTGATACATTAGCCATTTTCCAATAATTGGAAAATCACACATTCTTTTCTTCTAATAATAAAAGCTAATATTTATAGGATGCTTATTATAGACTACTTACTATTCTACTAGTTTTATAAATAGTGTCACTTAATACTAACAGAAATCCCCTGAGGCTGTGAGGATTACACGTGAGGGAACAGTCTTGGAGCATTTAGGAAACTTTTCAAGGTTGCATAACTATTAAGTGATTTTCAAATCCAGACAGTCTAACCCATGCTATTAACATATACTCTTACTGATAATCTCGATGTGCCTTAAACATGAGTTGACTTTTGATTGTCACTCAAACCTTCTCAAATTATTCAGAATTTGTAAATCAACAGATGGAGCCCAAGCCTCTCTAAAGAAGTATCTTTACTGGATCATTTTGATTTTCTGGGATTATCATATATTGTTGATTACATTATTACCACCTTCTTTTGTTAATTTGTTCTCTTGTTTTGCTATGAGTTTATAATCATTTGTTTTATCTTATTCTCGATGTGGCTCTGTTTCCATAATGAGGCTGGGCCAATATTCTCACTTATTTCTGCTGCCAATAATGAAGAGTTAGAAAGATCCTATTTACGCATGTTATTATTTTCAACGTAAATAGTTAGCCACAGCTGCTGCAATTTTCCCAATTGTTAGATAGAAAAATGGGTTGGGGAGATGAGGGCACAAATGCGTCATCTATCAACTGTCTAAGCATTCAGAATAAAATATGAAAAAAAGACCAAGAAAGAATGGTTTGTTTCCAGAGCAACAAACTTCAAGTTGAATGGATATATAAATCCTGCCAATATCTAACATATACAATAAGCATAATCATAGGACAGGCTTGAATTTAGTCATTAAAAAGTTTGCACTCGCATGAGATTTTCAGAAATATTCTGTTTAATTACCTCAGATAACTCGTTGGTGACTTGAACAATAAAGTATTAGGTAACATAATATCTTTAGTTATCTAATAAAAATGGTTCTTTATACATATTTGAAACAGGTAACTAAGAATAACACTGAATCACTTTAAAAATAGTTCAGTGAAAACATGTATTATTTAAAACATTCTATCTTCAATTTAAGGCTTGTGAGATGAATCCATGTTAATATGTGACTCCAGTTCATTCTTTTTCACTGTGTATAATATTTAATTTTATGAATATACATCATTTTCATTTCCATTCTACTATTAATGAATATTTCGTGCTTCCTTTTCTTTATGGTTAATGCTTTTTCCAGAAACCTTTAACATATGTTGTTGGGAGCATACAAATAGATAAAATAGGGGGACCATTTATCAAGGTTTATAACAATCAAAATAATAGCATATTGTTAAATAATGCATATATATTATAAAATTATAAATAAATATACTAAAAAGAAGAACACCAAAGTCAGAAGAGCAATTATGCCTAAGAAAGCAAGGGTATGTAGGGGATTTTAGCTACGCTGGCCTCGTTATGTTATAAAGTAGGATGTAGATACGTGGGTATTTGTTCTATTATCTATAAATTTTTATGTTCCCAAATACTCCATCAAATTACAAAAAGATAATCACTTTAGGTGAAAATATGAAGGGAAAATAGATTTCCCACTTAGAAAAAATGACTTAGTAAACTGCCATTTTTTTGCACGAAAGCCATTGGTTACTAGTTCTCATTTGTAGTAAGTACCTTCAAAAGCGAATCTGGATAACCCCCTCTCTGGTTCTGTGGAAGCTTCTCCTTTTGAGTGTGGGCTGGACCTTGTGACTCACTTCTAGCAATACAGCAAAAGTAACAGGATTTCCTCTCGAAGATTATGTTACAGAGACACTGTGGCTCTCTTCTTGGGTGTCCATTCTTACTCTTTCACCTGCTTGTTCTATGGGAAACTGGTTATCACACTGTGAGCTGCCATGTGGCAAGGAACTTTTATCTCTGAGGAATAGCCGGTGGGAACGCGAAGCCTGCCAACAATCATGTGATTTAAGTTTGAAAGTGAATCTTCCCTCAGTCAAAGCTTGAGATGACGACAGTCCTCCTGGCTGAAAACTTGATTAGAGCCATTTGGGAGATCCTGAGCCTGAGACCTAGCTAAGCCACAATGAAATTCCTGACACACATAAACTGTGAGATAATAAATGTTTTAAGCCACTAAGTTTTTAAGTAATCTACTATGCAATAATAAATAAATATTTATTCTTAGGAAAAGAAAATAAACTGGACTATGGGAATGTAAAAATACTTCTTACAGTAAAGTTTAAAAGAAGAAAAATGAAATATTTTTGATATATTCAAAGAGATGATTAGAGGAGAAGAGCATGCCAGAGCAAGATCAACAAATCCTCTCCCAAAGAAGGCAACAAATATTTCAACACTGGAAACTGACTTAGGACATACAACATATTGAGAAACATTTACTCACAAAACTACTGAACTTCAGGTAAAAACAGCACAAGTCTGTGGTGGTTATATTTGTGGCGATTCCCCTACTTCAGCCAGACTCTGTGTTCAGGGCAGTGTAAGCAAGCCTTAGACATGAGAAGTTCTACTGCTGCTGCTGCCAAAGAAGGCTCACTTGATTGGGATGTTTTCAATTAAAGGCAAGTGAACAGGAGAGCCAGCAGCTCTGGTACCCTGAGTTTGCAACCCTGATCTCACTCTACCCTTCTGTGGTATGCATATTCTCTCTCTCTCTCTTTCATCCTCTCTCACACACACACAAACACATCCACACAAACACACACTAAAGTTTACCAACAATTGATTATCAGTTGCTGCTATTATTGTTCCCCAAGTGCAGGAGCAGTCTGAAGCCATCTTATTGCTCCTTAGTGAAAATGTTCCTTCCAGAATGACTTGACAAGAAAGCATGGGGATTACTACCTCACAGCCATGGAATATAGTTGACTCAACTACCTTTTTTTTAAGATTCACCAAAATCACAAAATATAGGCAAAAAAAATTCCTGGCAACCACAGCTGCTGATAGAGTCAGCTGTCATTTCTATTCTTCCAAGTAGAACAAGGAGATAGTCTGAACTCACCCACTTGTCCTCCTCCCAATTGCCTCTCAAATAAAAATGCCATCATTGTTTTGCAAGTTTAATGATGACTGAAAACATGCCCGTGCCATTAGGCAAAGAAGCATCATTTAATTTTAAGCCCGAAATTGTTTCCTAAATCATAAAAATGGCTACTGGATTTCAATTTATATTTAAACCCTTAATATGAGAGGCAGAGCTCAGATACATGGTTTTTGAAGAGTACAGACTTAAGTATGCAATAACTATGTCAGGTAGGAGATGGATTTAATACGTTTGAAATCATTTTTGGTGGTCTTTCTCACTGATGTGGTAATAATTAACACCTAAAAAGCACCTCAGTGTAGCAATAAAAAGAAATAATGAGGCTGTGCTCTAAGACCCTGGTAAAATGTCACTCTTTCGATTACTTCTCTGGAATTTCACTTGTCTGCCAAATCCCACTGCTTCTCTCATTTATCTGTAGTTTTCACTGTAGGGTGGCTGCAATGTCTTATAGAAGTGCTCAGGCTCCTGGCTTCCAAATTTACTAAACAAACAGGCAACAGTTAATTCAAATCAGTTTGACCTGCTATAACATCCAAAATGAGGCTACAGTTGATCCTGTGCAAATTGAAATACACAGCATCTTCTTTTTGTTTCCATGTAGTATCTGGAAATGGCCACCTGCTGATCCAGGAGTTGGAACCTAATGACCCTTTGCAACGTTACTGTGGTCAAATAGCATGCATGTGTAGTAAGTCTCTCTGACAGCAATATACACAGCCTCCCAGGACAGCAAGCCAAGTCAGAATCAATTACGTGGGTTGGAATGCCTGCCTGTCCTCTCAGCTGAAATATTAGGCAGTCAAGACATGTTGTACTATATTAATACATCTGCTTTCAAGGCGGGTATCCTTTGGAATTTTTCTCATAATCTCCGGTGGAAATGTATAAACATCAGCAAATTCAATAAATTGCTTCACAGATCAACTTGAATGTAAAGTCAAAGTTCTCAGACATGGCACAATCCTTTAAAGATTATCTTTGGCTATGTAAAAAAAAAAATTAATTCATCTCTATGGGATTGCCATATCTGTATGACATTATATAACATTTAGTCTCACAATGTTCAGAAGATCATGATGGCATAGAAACTACAGTGTTTTTCTTTTCTTTCCCCTCTTAATGAAATAAAATTTATCAACAGAAATCTTTCCAGTGGGAGGGGTAATGGCTCAGTACAGAACTACCTAAATCAATTTTCTCTTCACATCCACGGCAGAATACAACTATGACTTGCTGGGGTAATATAGTGGAAAATCCAATGTAGGAGACGTGTATGTACAATGGAGTTTCCAATTTTATTCAAAATCTTGTTTTAAACAATACAGTTAGGGGTCAGTTAGTGTAGTTCTTTCCCTGGTTTTTTAGGAGGCACTAATTCAGGCAACTGTTTCAAAATGCATCATATTGAGACTTGCCCTTCAAGCTGTTATATTTGATTTGGGGAAAGTGGATAGTATTTTAAATGAAATGTTAACAAGTGATATTTAAGTTTAAAAAATATTTGTAGTACTTGTATTTAGCTAAAGTCATATAGGTAGACATATACATTTTATATTACATATACCATATACATACATTATATATGTGTATACACACACATCTGTGCGTGTGTGTGTGTGTGTGTGTGTGTATGTGTGTGTTTGTTTCCTCCAGGACTAGAATTCCATGTATATTAGGACTTCAGAAATTTGAAAATAACACAAAGACCCTAGAAACCTGCCATAATGTTTTTTTCTTTTATGAAAGTATTTAAAGGTATTATTTGCCAACTTCACCCTAAATAAACTAGTACCATTTATTTCAAGAGAACAAAAAGTGCTTTCTATATAAAACCATTGATTTCTGAGTCTTAAAAAATTGAGACAATGCTAGAAACTTTAATTATAGTATCCACTATTTTAAAAAAGCTATTTTAGGGCCATTTTATCTTTTCAGAAGTGTTGATTGTCACATCTACAGTTTAACATATTCATTTGATTAAGTTGTCTATTACCTGCTTCTATTTCATCCAAAACATTTTACTAGAAAATGACTCTATGTCCACGAAAACAATAGGATACCATACTAAGAATAATAATGCTTTTTAAATTTTCCCATTAATAATGGGTTGCTAATTGTCTACTTGTTTTTTCATCTGCTGCTCAACTATTGTAATTAATAAACACACCATGGTTAAATGATAAACCTAATGCACTGCAGTCAGAAAATCCTTAGGAATGTCACATACTCATTTTAGCGTTCCTTTTCAAAGTTAAAACACAGTCAAATGGACCTACCTGTGGAGCACACAGTGAGTGAGTAGGAGGCAGAGAAACCTAGATGCTAATCAAAGGTGCAGAATGCCACAGTTGATGTAAATGAAAAAGCCACCCTAGATAATGAGTAACTGGCTGCCTGCATCTTACTGAGCATACTGAAGAAAGCAACCATCTTAGCTATGCAATAAATGAGGTCTCTTCATTTAAAATCTGAACTGCACGCAAATGCAGATATTGAGAACTTTTGAAATTAGTAGTTAATATTAAGGCAAAGCAATGATAATACCAATGCAGATAAGTGTAAGATAGACTGAGGGAAACGTGTGCATGCCTTTTTTTGAGTGCATCTTGGTGGCTCTTGTCCTGAAAATGACATTTTAATACTTTGCCACCTATTTTTTTATAAAATTACTTTTTTATTGAAGTATAACTGACATATAACATTATATTGGTTTCAAGTATACAACATAATGATTCAATATCTGTATACACTGTAAAATGACCACCACAGTAAGTCTATTTACCATCTGTCACCAAATAAAGTTATAACATTTTTTCTTGTGATGAGAACTTTTAAGATTTACTTTCATCACAACTTTTAAATATGCAATACAATATTATTAACTATAGTCATCATGCTGTATCTTAATCCCTATGACTTATTTATTTTATAACTAGAAGTTGTACCTACTGACCCCCTTCAGCCTAACATTACTTTAAACATACTATAAAAATAGGAGACCATAGTAAGAAGATAGGCTCCTAAGTAGTAGACTTCCATTCAATTATTCTTAGAGTATATTTGTCAAATAGTCATTTTAATAAGATGTAGAACATTGCTCCATTAACCACTAAGATAAACAGCAGAATATATTTTTTAACTCTCTTCAGAATAAGTAACTCGATAATCACTTGCCCAGAACACTGTATTTCAAAGAAATGTATAAAAAATTTTTTCTAGATATTTATTTGTGTTTGCATTATATACTATACTGTATCCTGGATAATAGAATTCTATTCCGTTTAATAGAGCTGAAATTTAAGTGAAAGAATTTCCACCCACAGAAACAATGCTTTTAAATATTTTGAGGTGAAATGCTGATTTAATTAAAAAACATATTCAGAAGGTCCAGGCTCAAGTTCACTCAGAAGAATGTGGATCATTAATTTTCCATTTTTTGGCTGAATAACCAATAATAAAGGCTTTTACATAAAGTGTTTTCAAAGCAGCTTTACTTTAAACATATATATTGCATCATCAGTCTAATCATCATCAAAATTTAATCATCAGTTGGTTTTTGATAAGAAATTTCAATTAATTCACCTAATTTGATATATTTTCCCCCTTTTACAGTATTGAGGCATGGACATTTTTGTGCTTTTTATAAAGACTTCTCTTGGAATCAAAGAGTTCTCATTCAGCTAGGTTAACTGGCCCCTTGGACTCTCTCTACGAAGCACAGTTTTAAGATAAAAACTTGGGTCTGATGAAGTAAAGCAATCAGCTCATAAGAAACCAGAAAATCACAATAAAACTATGGTATTGAACTGAAGATTCAGATAAAGGGATAGCACACAGATAAAGACGTTTTAAGTTGCCCTGGGATTGCAATTAGGAAATCAGATGAATCACTCAACCTCTCTCTCTCCTCCTCCCTCCCCTCCCTTCACAACAACTTTGTGAGGCCATTACTACTTTTTCAGCAAAAAAAAAAAAAAAAAAAAAAAATTGGACTTTAACGACACTATATGACCTTCCCACAGCCATTTAGCTATTAAATATAGAGACAGGACCAAATGCATTTCTCGTGTTTCCTATTACATTATATTACTTTCTTATTTATTTTATGTATTCTGGAATGATTGTGATATGAATGTGTTTGATATAAGACACAAACTCTCACATTTTCTCTCTTGTGCATTTAACTACAATCCTTGCATTTTAGCGCAAACCTCAGTATAATGGTTAAACAAAGGTAGTACATATTATATTTAAAACCAGTGGGGTGAGCATTTTCATTCTTTCAGCCTCAAGCTGTAATTTTTTCCATGCACACATTAACTTATATTTTAAAGTTCAATGATTGTATTTAGTTTTCACATTTCCATAAACGTTGTCAAGTTTTTACATTTATTGAACCACTACAAAAAGCATCTTCTTTTCAACAAAATTATGGCTTAACAGTCCAAAGATAATATTGCAATTTAACTAGAGAATAGAGGAAATATTCTTATGTTCCCTAGGAGTACTTTTAAATCCTACAATTAATTTAAAATTCCAGTCTCTGAAAACACCTATTACCAATATGTGAAGACATTAAGGCTCAGAATTTGTACTATGTTTCACTGCAGGGTGTGCTTGATGAACTAGTTTTATTGGGCCACGAGAAAATGATGAATACAGGCTTAACATGTACAAAGTTTACTCACAGTTCTGAGATGGGGACTTAAAATGCTATGACAACAAGGATTCAAAGTCAGCCAAAAAAAAAAAAAAAAAAAGGAAAAAAAAAAGTTCAGTCTGTAACTGACAATTAGAAGTTAGGAAGATAGCTAAGGAATGTGTTAAGTAAACTGTGTACTCTCTTCGCTCTGTGGATGGTATCTTAAATGCATGAGATCTATAGCAAATAGTTATAGATAGCCATCTGGAAACTCTGCCTAGTAAAGGAACATAATGAATTAAAAGCTGCACTTGAGATAAAAACCTACACAAATAGAAAAATCAGCAAATTATGATTTTTGAGCATTTTAATATCAAGACTAATTTTAATTTAATGACAGTTTTTATATATATTCTATTTGAGGACATTCTAGACATTTAGACTTCATAACTGTAACTATATATATATATATAGTTATATATATATATATATAGTTTTATATATATGACAAGTTAAGTATGCTTATACAAAGGTATTTCCAAAATAAGGAGATCTTTATGTAATGATTTTGTGAGCTACTTAATTTCTAAGAATATTGTGTTCATAAAAAGAAAATATGCTTCCTGCTTTTTGTTAATATTTAGACTGAACTAGAATATTGTAGGATATGGTAACTAATTTTCCCTTGGGTTGAGAAATTTATGTAAAGCACTAAGCACGTCATATGAAACAACCAATACTCACTGAATATATTACAAAAGATGTAGTAAGTACTTGTAGTAGGAACACTTTAATAGTAGTCGAAGTAGAAACAGCAATAGTAGTACCATTATTCTTTTTCTAAAATCTGCTCAACCCAGAACAATAATTCTAACTACCTTACTACTGTAACACAGCATTAACTAATCACTTCTATTCTACACACTGGCCAAGACTTGATTTGCATTTTCTTATCTAATCCTCACAAGAACCCTAAGATATAGGAATCATTATTCCTATTTATTATATAAGAGAACAGATGCTCAGAGGCTTTAAATACCTTATTTAAGATTAAACAGCTTCTAGGTGTTGGAGTCAGTATTTCTAAACATAATATCTGCTTTCTAAGCTTATATTTTTTGCAACTACATACTGTACATTGAACAGTAAATTTAGATAACATGCCTAACAATATAAGCAGAGAAACAGCAGCATAACCTTAAAAAGCTAGAGAAACTAAATGTAGTTGAGTTTATGAGAACTTCACATTTAAAAAAAAAACTAAAAATTATTTTCATACTCAGAAGTATCCTCTCAACTTTGGATTCATGTATCATAATCCACAATTTGGGCATTTTTATAATATATAAGGGTTCACTACTGCTATGGACTGAATGTGTCACCCCCCTACCAAATTCTCATGTGAAATCTGAACCCCTAAAGTGATGAGATTAGGAGGTAGAGTCTTTAGAGGGTAATTAGGTCATGCAGGTGGAGCCCTCGTGAACAGGACTGGTGATCTTATAAGAAAAGACACTAGAACTTGCTCTCAGTCTCTGATCTCTGCCATATGATGATACAGGGAGAAGATGGCCATCTGCAAACCAGGATGCGGGCTCCCACTAGACACCAGATCTGCCAGCACTTTGATCCTGGACTTCCCAGTCTCCAGAATTGTGAGAAATCAATGTTTGTTTTTTAAGTTACCCAATCTACAGTACTATTACAGCAGCCCCATCCAACTGACTGACACCTGCCCTTCAAAAAATTATTACATACTCTACCCTACAAGTTTCAGGGTAAAGAATATTATTATCAGGACCTTGATTTTTAGAGTAAACACAAGTTTTAAAAAATTAATTTTTAGTATTTGCATACCTAAGTAATCACTCACCATGACAACTGCCATGACTTAATAGTAACTGATTCCAAAGGAAATCTGTTCAAGGGCTACACTGAGTTATAGTATATAGTATTCAGCAGTCTCAAAGAATAGGGGTGATGGGAAAATTAGAGTCTCATAAAACTGCTGTTACTGTACTTATAAACAGGGGAAAACTGTTTATAGGAGAAAGGATAACAGTGAGAGGTGCTAGCAATAACCACTGGTAGTTAGAATCCATTCTACCATGGTGACCAAGCCAGACCCACAATGAAAGAATTCAAACATATAAACATCATACTGGAGGGCTGAGATTGTATAGCAACATCACACTAATTGGTTGAGATTTTTTTCAAGCTAACATAAAAACAATCACATTTGAATGTGTTGTCCATGATATGCTTTCAAGCAACAAGAATGATTTTCTTTTAAATGTAGGCATGTCTATATAAGTATCTTCTTGATGAATCTTAATGAGATTAGAGAAAAGTACCACAATGTCCAGCATATATGATTTTAGTATTGTACAATTATGATAACACATTCAGTCTTTAATTTCCCTGTTAAACAATACCATTAATCAAGGAATCAACAGGTATACACTTACACTGCAATTCTGTTTATTTAAAAAAAAACCAAAAACGTATCCATTGCTAGTAATTACACCTCTACCTATTGATATGTGCATGTGTGTAAAATGCACATTGTCTTCTGTGACAGTATAACTTTATGCTATACATAGAATGGATTTGTGACTTAATCCAAAACAGAATGGTTGAAATCATAATCTGTTTAAAATAGGCTGGATGGCTAGTTTTTACCTGTCGAACTTCAGTTAATGGTGCCTACTTTACCTTACCAAAAAAAAAAAAAAATTGGTAAACTGATGGGATGATTATCAACCCCCTATTAATATAATTATGATTAACAGTTTATGAGAATGCTGTTAATATAGCGCTGCATTTTTCAAGTGTTTGATTTATTTTATTATTTATTAATGGTTTTAAACTTTTATTTTATCTGTCTGTAATATTTAAAATGAACTGATGAGACATCTGGATGAAGAATGAATAAAATCCCAAAATGACTGAAATAACTTTGCTGGCTATTTTATGAGTCAACTTGGCTAGGCTATGATGCCCAGTTGTTTGGTCAAATATCAGTCGAGATATTTCTTGGATGGTGTATTTTAGATGTGACTAATACATAAATTAGTAGAGTCTGATAAAGGAGGCTACCCTCTATAATAAGAATGGATCTCATCCAATCAGTCAAAGGCCTTAAGAGCAAAGGACTGAGGTTTCACAAAGAAGAAGAAATTCTGAAGACTTCAACATAGAAGCCCTGCTTCAGTTTCCAACCTGCTACTCTGTGGAATTTGGGCTCCAAGACTGAAACATCAGCTTTCACCTGAATTTCCAGCTTGCAGGCCTGTCTTACAAATTTCAGCCTTCGTAGCTCCTACAATTATGGAAATCAATTCCTTAAGATAAATCTATCTCTCTTTCCTTCTCACCATTTCTCTCTCTCTCTCCCTCTTCCATACATATACATTTTTTTAATTTAAAATATTTGTACATTTTAACTGTAAAACAAAGAAAAAATTCATCTAGGCAATTTCTCCTTTCCTAATTTAACATTCGAATAATTCTGGCTATTTATCCCAAGAACACTATTACATAGTGCTGTTCTTTCAATTTGACAAAGCATTATAACAAAGTTAAAGTAAGCATCTCTGGTAGAAAAATAAAAGTTATTGAAGATATCCACTTTCTACTAATTTTTTGGATTCACTAATTTGTTGTTTTAACACCATGTGTTTTCATTATAAATGACTGGCTACAATAGAATGCCAGTGCTAGACTGGACCCAAGAAAACTATTTCTTTGAATTCTCTCATTTCACAGTTGACTGCTGATCTAAGGTCATACAAGTAATGACATCATTGGATGAAGCCTAGCTTCCTGATTCTTATTAGGGTACTACATTGATACCATGCAGATTGAAGAACAATCATAATATGCCAAATACATAATAATTGTACAGTATTTGTTGAATAACTGACAGTTACTTTGTCCTGTATTCTCAACTGGCTGATAATAATCCAGATCCATTTGCTAAGAACAGAAAGGTGAATTTGTTACTCAGAAGTTTTAGAAGACCAAAATGTGTAACAAATGTGTGCTTCATCAGCTTCTTGAGGAACTCTTTAATCTCTAGTTTACAACCTCTCTCCACCATGTTTCCTGACATCAAACTCAGTGATTTTAATATCCATATCAGCACTGCATTTATCATCACTAGCTCTGAATTCCTTAACTACCCTCTACTGAAAGGATAGTAATTCACTCCACCTCAGCCACCCTCTAACAAGATTATCACCTGGACCTTGAGATCACACAAAGGCATTCTATCTCTGCAATTGTAAACCCAGTTTGTTTCTTTTCCTGCGTGGGACTGCTCTTCTTTCCCTCTCTTGTGCCTGGTATACCTACAGATCAAACTAAGAATTCATGATGTTTCACAAGCTACCCTCCTCCAGATAAATGGCATTTCCCATGCCTCACAACTTCTCCAAATATTCAGAATTTCCTTCAGACCTCTCACCCAGCCTCTGCCCACATTCTCACCAAATAACTCATCTTCTATTTCAGTAGATTAAAACGGCTAACAGATATGAACTTCACCTTTCCAGCCACTGCCAGCCTACTTTATCTGTATCTTTTTCTATTTCCTTCTTGTCTGCCTTTGTATTACAAAGCAAGGAAGTTAATTCTTCCTCAAGTTACCTATCGGATTTTTTTTTATTCTATTCCCTCCTGACTCTCAATCCCATCAAATATCCTTGCTGTCTTATATCATTTTTCTTTCCTTCTACTCAATTTCATTATCTGTAAAATGGAAAGTGCATATATAATGAATTAACACACGATGTACTTGACACAGTGTGTAGTACATATTAAATGCTATGAAAGATTATATTTTATCATTGTTAATTGAGTAGTAATAGTATTAATAGTGATATAATTATTTTTATATGTCTGATTAAGTCTCTTATACTTACGCATAAACAAGTAAAATCAATATGATACATTCCACTGCCTCTTTGCATTCCTATGCTTTTTCTTCTATATATCCTTTATTGAGTTCTTATGTAGATCACCATTCTAAACCCTTATAACTGTAAAGAATAAAATAGCAAAATCTTCATAATGGGCTCAACACTTTGCCAAGCAAATAGTAGGCACCTATTAGTGTTAGTAAATGCAGTTGTGATAATTAGATAACAGCTATATGGATTAGATATCATTGTTACCCTTTAATAAGAAGTTAAGTAATTTGCCCAAGATCATAAAGCTGGTAATTATGGAGATGGACTTTTGAGATTAGATTAACTCACTGAACAATCTCTATCCTTGGAAGTGGTCCACTAACTTACTGATTTTTTTTTTTAAGTGCCTCTTTTCAGGCATCAATCCATGTAAAGTTTACAATGCTGACAATGATGACTTTTCTTCTTGAGACCAGTCCCTAGTCTCCTACATCCCTAGCATGCCACCTGTCAATAGCAATTAAGAGATGACCTTCTGAGCTTTGACTTTGTGTGAGCCAAGGACCTAAGAACTTTATATGCCCTAACTAATTTTGTCCTTACCACGACCATATAACTCTGGTATTGTTATCATTGTCATTGTCATTATTATTATTATCTCTATTTTAACAATGCTCAAATTAGTTACATGAGGTTCAGAGAGTGAAAATGTATGGATTATGTGGTTATACAATTCACAGAACTGACAAGGGTAAATCCAGAACTGGAATCCAGCAACTTAGTTCAATGTCTATACTTATAAGGATGACACTCTACTGATCTTAGTGCCAAGATTAGTGGCACATAATTGATTCTCAGTACATGATGGTTGAACAAATGCTTGCTACAAAATTACTGTAACAATAAATAACTAAATACAATATCAAGAGAAATCTTTGAAATACTTGAAAATAACTCTTTTCCTTCCAGTTCAGGTATTTTAGATACCTGAAAAGAGTTATCACTTGTCATGTTAGAGTTGAAGGTAAAGGTTTGCTTTTATAGTCATAACATATACATATTAATAAACAGTGTAAACAGCATCAGTCATGGACCAGGCACTATGCAGCTACAGAGATCCAGATACTTCTTATGTAACTGTGATGAGGTAGAGGGATTTTATTAATATACTGTCTGACACTGGTTCCCCTAATGAGATCACTCTTTTGAAAATACACTTATGTGTTCAAGGTGAATGTGAAACTAGAAGGACTGGATGGAGAGCCTACTAGGCTTCAGAGAAAGGTGACATTGTTTTCCACGAGGTAGGAGTTGGTAGCAATGGGGGAGAGACTGCTGTACTGGTCCTGAAAGAAAGAGGAGAAGAATATAGGGGAGAGAGGTACCAGGAAGACACAGGACATCTGAATACACTGAAGGAACACAAGACGATCAATGACTCCACCAGGCCCAGGTAAAGTTGTTGGTATTGCTGGGACCAACTCTGCCTCCATCGTGGACAAGTTTCAGTAAAGTCTGCTGTGTTCGTGGAAGCTTTGTGGTTGTGGAGTTTTGTGTGAAATCAAATGGCCCATGCTTCCTGACTGGGTGAAACAGGACTGTACTGTGACAGAGACAGAGAAGTGGAAGTCCGGGAGGCAGAAGGCTCTAGAAACTAGGGTGATTTTCAGAAACCCCGAGGAAGAGCTTTGGACTTTGACGGAGTGTCAAAAGGGCATAACTTTGAGGCAGATACCTAGTTTTGAAACCAGAGGTCTTGGGATTGGACTAAGGATCCTTAAATTTTTTCAAAGGTCCACAAGAGATTAAGATATGTAACCAGAGATAAGAACCACAATGTGACTTGAGGGCTGTGAGAAAGACAGAAGCTTCTCCAACAACACTTCCAGACACACTCTGGCTACAAAGAAGCAGATAAATATATGTGGGGCCTTTAGGCAAGGTGAGAGGTGTCAACAGGAAAAATTCAGATTGGCACAGTATAATATTTGGAAAAATATGGAGATATATATATTAAAAAAAAACTCCACAGAATTAGAAATGAGCTCATACATAGTGAACATTTTGAAAGAGCTATACAATCTTCCTTAAAAGGCTTACTAATTAATAACTTTTTATGCATATTGAGTAGGGTCATTTCACCTCATTTTTTCTTCTATCAGTTGTAGTTAAAATTACCAATTACAGTGATTTACTCCTGTTTTAGCACAACACCTCATGCTTACTTTGCAAGAAGAGACTATATAAAAGCCCAACTAAATGGCTATGAAATTTCTACAATGAGAAAATTCAGCAGCAACAATCCATTAAAATGACCTTTATCATAAAGTTTTGCAGAGGATATGTGGTCTGTGTCTACATGTCCTTCAAATAAAATAAAACAAATTCAGTGGGAAAGGAAATCATGAAATACAAAAGAAAAATTAAATCTTCTAATGTAAACTGGCAAATCATATCATAATCTGTTACTTCGTTTCAGGTAGATTTTGCATTCTTTTCCAAACTAGAGCAGAGAGACTATTATTTTTGGTTCTTTAAAAAGATACACTCTCACTCTTTTTTCTAATTCCTGTTAGTTGCAACACCCTCTCTACACTTAGTATTGTTTTATAAAGAATAGAGCCTCAAAAATGCATGCTCACTAAATAAATTGGTTTATTGACAGTAGTTTAAAACAGCTCACGCTCACAGTGCTTTGCTGAGTTGGTGAAAAATAACATGCTAAAAAAGAAAACTTACCAGAGTTTCTTTATTACCAACATTACTTCATTCTAAGAATATTTCATCATTGATACCCAACACAGTGAAAAGATTTAATTTCTAATTCCTGCTGTGCCACCGACATGCTGTGACAACTCAAACAAGCTATTTAAAATAATAGTAGCCCAAGTCATAAGTATAGAAAATGAGGCTTTTCTTGCTTTCTCTCTTCATCCATTACACTTTTACCAGAATTTTTTTTTTCCACAATACAAACTATCTACGTATCTTTGCTCAGCAAATCTTCCATGGCCCCTCATTGCCCACATGATGATAAACAAACTGTTTAAGTTGGCATTCCAGGCCACTGTTTAAATATTCAGAAAATATTTACCCTGTAACCTTTACCCAAATCAGTCTCTCCCGTCAATATAATAGAGTTATACTCCCCGAACAACACCACACATACTGCCACATCCACCCTTGGCCAGTCCCATTCTCCCAGTCAGATATGCTCTCCCTTCTCCACCTCAACTGGTCTAAGTCTTTTTTCTTCATAGCCTTCTTCCAAGCCTTTCCTTCAATCAAGATAATATTTAGTGGTTACTTCTTCCCCTGAATTTCTGTAATACATCTTTGTGTTTATGATCTTACATCTTACTTCAAAAAGAGGCTGTAACTTGTTAGTGGGCAGATAATATACTTTATGTATTTTAATATCCCCAAACCTAATAGGCATCCAGAAAATCTTTACTGAAATATCATTATAATGATTTAGAACTGTTCTTAGAGAAGGAAAATAAATATTTATGTATTAGAGCTTTTTCTTCTCTTCTAAGCCCCAGCACACATTCAAAGTCTTCACTCAGATGTTTTCTGTTTACTTTGAAGCATCCTCTCTATAAAACATTCATAATCAAACAATCCAAAAATTGTGATGATGATTAAGGATATTTTAGTCTATTCATTTAGAAAGGGGAAAAAAAAAAAACCCTGAGATCCAAAAACGTCATTTCTTTATTGAATTCATAATTTAGCAAGTCTTATGGCCAGCATAAGAAGACATGGAACCATGATTTCTCAATCTTATCTCAGCATTTCAGCTACTACAACAAGTATCTTAACTATAATATGTGGGATCATATTCTTTCTGATGATATGAATGGTGCTGGTTTTGTATAACAGTGTGTTCCCAACACAGAGTCACAAAGAATCTGCCATACCGACATCATTTAAGAATTGTTTGTTGAATGAATACTGAATGGGTCATTATATATAATACCACATGAAGTAGAATTTCACTCCCATAAAGCACACTATTCAAAGTCCCTGTTTTCCAGATGTCACCCTCTCATTGAAAACATTGCTTCATACTCAGAGAAAAAAGGGAAACAAATAGTGAATTTTCTAACTCAGAGTTTTCAAACTACAGCATACTGTCTCTCTCAGTGAATTGTCATTAAGATCACAAGCCATTTGTTCTTTTTTTCCCCAGTGGACATACGGACACATATCATCATTTCTTTGCCTGGATCTTTACTTTGAGGAAATTTACCAGAACACAATTATTAAGCAGTGAAAAACTGTAAGGACTTTAAATATTATTACTATTATTTGACAATGTTATGATTGGAAATGATGAATCACAGATTTTAAGTTATATAGGCTACTTCTAAGAATTTGGAGGGCATAAAAGAGGGGCCACAAGTCTAAGGAAAGATAAAGAGAAACATTTAAATGCACATTCTGAAAGAGGCAATATCAGGTAGTTTGATTTTACTTCTAGGTAAATCAGAAATCAATCTATCCCTCCACAAACATCTGTTTCTTATACTCTATTGTAAGTTCATCATTGGGATGGTCATTTGGACAGGAGTAAATTAAATAATGACATAAAGTGGTCCTTGCTCTCTAGAAGTTTACAAGACCTTTAGAAAAACAAAATTTATAGGCATGAATCATTATATAATACTTTTCAATGTACAAAATAACCATTAATACAGATTTATACTGCCTTATGCACAATTCAACAATTTCTTCTACACAATTCTGAAGAACAAAAAGCTCTCAAAAAGGAAAGATT
This sequence comes from Camelus ferus, assembly GCF_009834535.1. NCBI lineage: Eukaryota > Metazoa > Chordata > Mammalia > Artiodactyla > Camelidae > Camelus > Camelus ferus. The sequence continues at coordinate 49,341,931 of NC_045701.1, forward strand.
TTCTATAATCAATTTGAAAACAGAATTTGACTCAATCCGAGCTATAATGATAACAAACATTGCCTGCAAATGATTTGAGGCTATTTATAAAGTTCTTTTGTCCCACTTCATATTTGACATAACTCAGGGTATCGAAAGAGCTACAGAATGTTAATATTTTTGACCACGGGGTCACTGGTGATGTTACAAAAAAAGGTCTATGTTCACCATAACCATTCCAAAACCTAAAAAAACCTGAGTCTTGAAATTGTTTGCAGGTTTCACAAAATATATTGTGGACATGTGACATAAAGAAGCAGGTAATTAATTACACTAAATATTTGAGGTATAAAATTCAGGAAACAAAGGTATAATTCCTAGGAGAGGAAATGAGGAAAGAGTTCAACCAGTCAGCAAGGAAGCTTGAAGGGTAGGCAAGGTTGGGAAATTGGACAAAACAGGAGATGAGGACAGAGACGAAGACACAGCAGGAACACAGCGCAGGGTGGAAGTAAGCCCAGGATCTTCTGCAGCAGGAGAGGCCAGGCCAGCTAGCATATGGGATCAGTATCGGTTTGGGAAGGTGGGGATTACATTTCAAAATGTAGGAGAAAAAACAAGCACAAGGAATTGGAGTTCTGTAAGTGAAAAAGCACAGAATGGATGTAGAATTTTCAGGGACAAATATTATAATGAGTCCTGCATGTAAGAGACTGATTTGGCAAGGATGTGCAGATAAATGCAAGGAGAGCAGTGCTGCTGCAGGAGAGGCCTGCAGGACCAGGTGTGAAGGGATGAGGGGCTGGAATAAAACAGTGGAGGTAGGAATACAAAACGGCATCTGCTACCCTTTCTCTATTTTAGCTTATTCTGAAAATTGGAAAAGATTTTTAAAGGCCTTTCTCTGTGTGTTCACTCCACGTGTCAAATATAATTCTTAGGGATGGATACCTAAAAATGTTCGAAATTGAACAAACCCTTCATTTACTTCATTCACTGCCATCTGGATGCTTGAATATATATCTGCTTCATAGTTGCCTCCTGATATGTGGATTTCTCTATTCTAAGCCTGGTGACAAACCCAAGGGACTATGAATTAAAAACAAAAAAAAAAAAAACAAAACAAAAGACCGCAGTCTTCTCCAGCGGGGTTCAAATGTTTTCATTTCACTTTCAATTTAAGAGCTTGAAAGTAAGTGTATTTTTCAGATACTTAAATATTTGGTGTTCAAGTATGAGACAGATGCTAAAAAAAGTTAATTAAATTTCTTTCTCTATCAAGAGAACAGACCTAAGTTTTTGAAAACATGAAGTATCCAAGCAAGGTTGGGTGTCTGTTTTATACCCTTGGCCAGGCTGACAAGAACCATTTTCTTTAACTGTCAAAGGATAAATAAACAAACAAACTAACTAACTCTTGCCTTAATTTAAAGTTGAAGGTAGAAAATCATTTTAATTTTAAAGATCTTCTTATCTTATAAATCTAATGGCTTTTTCACCCTCTATGAGAATCTTTCTACCTTGTACTAGAGAGCTAGCCAAGAACTGATATTCCAGATTATTTCATGTGACTCAAGGTTTAGACAGAGCTGCAGAAGCAGTTTACTACGTTTACTTGGGACTGTTATAAATTTAAATTAGATGCTATAATACATTCTGAATAAATTCAGAACAATTTATATGAATTAGTTTGTAATATAAAATTATATTAGTCATATAAGAGCCTCAAGTGCAATAACTGACTACTCAAATTTTTACTTTATCCTCTCAGTGAGACTCAGCACCGCTAGATTTAAAAACATGTGAAAGAAATCTAATTAAACATTCTCATACATATTTTTCAGATTCAAATCATCTTATTAGCTCACTTTATTTGTACAAATTATACTGCTTCTCTTAACTTTTTTTTTCTTTTTTTTTTAATGAAAAACATATGCAATGTAGAGTTGACAGTAGCAGACTTCATCCCTAGGGATGATCTGCCTGGAAATCAGAGCACCGAATGCCAATCTTGACTCTCTGGCTGAGTCAGCAGCAGCACCTGCCTGCCATGTAACTTCAGAATGAAGAACCTCACATCGCCAATGGTCTGCTTCCTCAAGGGCCTTTTACTTGTTTAATCAATGAATTTACCACTTTAAAATAACAGATACAGTTTATCAATAATTTTTAGGTATGAGTAAAAAACCTTATTGAATTTAGATACACACTTTCTTTTTTGACTTGCTGGTAACCATAAGCATAAAAATATCAACGTGGTTGCCCATTAGAGTAGTCATCAACTTTTGTGAAAAATATTGCTACTTTTCAGTAAATAAGTCTGCTCAAGAATTGATAGTCTTTTTCTCAACTAACAATCTAGCAATTAAATGAATGTTGATGTAATAATTTTGACTATTTTCTTGAATTCTTTAATATATTTAGTGGAAATACTTTTTAATTAATGTCATATTTTGTACCACTTTTCCTTTATTACTTTTAATATGCATAGATATCTTATCCACCAGCCTATTTTTCAACCAAGTTTTTTTTTTACGTCTATTTTTCAAATCTCCAACTAACTACAAACTTCTATAGGGCAAAGGCCTTGTATTTTTGTTTCATCTCTCAACATAGTTTCTAGGAGAATGTTTTGCATACAGCAGGTCCTCAATTAGCATTGCGAACTGACCAACTTTAATTGGAACTGGCCTTCTGGGATCTCCAGTCAGAAGGCTACGAATGCTTGGAATTTTCAGAATCAGGTTGAATAAGCACAAGAACCTAAAGGCAGCAGGAACAGGTGCAGAGCAACTGAGAGAAAGCTGCTAGTAGCTATTCTGGTTGTGTGCCTGTGGAATGAGGAAGGGATTCCAGTAGGTGCTCTGTGAATAGCTCTTAAGAGGGTGCGTTGGATCAGTAATGACTGAATAATAAGCAGGCTGGTAAAGATAGGGCTAAACTGATTTAAAAGCAACTCTCCCATTATGTTCTCTGAATAAGAAGCAGTGAACAGGTATGCAATAGGCAATGTTTATAGGGAGTTAAGAAGAGCTAAGTCTTCTACAGACTCAAGGAAATGCTTCAGAATCTGTTTCATTAAATTTGACAACTGTAACTGAAATTCACCAATAGAAGAGTATAAAAAAATGAATTCAAGACTGCCTCTTCTCTAGAGATGAAATAAAAAATTTTACCTTGAAATTGATGCTGGACAAAATCCTGAACTTATTATTAAAAAGATGCCTTATGATTATATAAAGATTATATTGCAAAATAGGTAAGTCAAAGTATGTGTTGGGAGGGGGCAGCATTAGAGTGCATGCTTAGCATGCACGAGGACCTGGGTTCAATCCCTAGTACCTTCATTAAAAATAAATAAATAAATAAACGTAATTACCTACCCACTTCCAATTTTTTTTTAATGCACTAATCAAGATTTTAATACTCACTATGTACAAAACTACTTTTTTCAAAATAATATTTGATAAAGGTTATGAAATTACAAAGAAGTCAGATGTATAGCTTGTTCTTAAAATAAAATCAAACTGTTAACATTCTATAATAATGTGTCATCATACTAAGTTAAACACACTTCCCTTTATCGATATGTGTTTTTTGAGTTTCCTCGGAAGCAAACTCTATAAAAATGACTCAAGTGCAAAAAGTGCATTTGAAAAGTGTTCCCAGAACCATCAGTAAGGTATTAACAAAGCATGGAAAAATAAATATATAAATGATTATTATTAAACTAGTGACAACTGTGAGGAATTAGAATTTAATTTTCCTAAGGAACTCTGGGAGACAGTGAAGCAGTCTCTCTCAGTCATTCTCTTCAAGAACCATGGCAGCAGGGGTATTTATAAACCAACTCTCACTAATAATTTTTGAAAGATACAAAGGTGGGCATTAATTTCTCAGAACTTCTGCCTGCTGAGAACATGGACAGAGTAGACTCTGGAAACCTAAGAAAACTTCTAGGAAAAGAATTTCAGGTACGTGCATTTGGAAGTAACTTCCAGTATACACAGAAATAAAGAATGAAAAGAAGATACCAGAAGGGCGCCAACACAATCTACTGCCATAGTTGACCAGGAAAATTCTGTATTTTTGGTACATCTTGACTGGGTGAGATCTTTTACATTCTTGGCTGCCTTATCTTTTTCTTTTTTCTTTTTCTGATGAGGGGGAGGTAATTAGGTATATTTATTTATATTTGCAGGACATACTGGGGATTGAACCCAGGACTTCGTGCATGATAACCAGACACTCTTCCACTTGAGCTATACCCTCCCCAGATCTTTTACATCCTCCATTTTTACAGATGAAGGAACTATTTTAAAATACTATCTTTGTGACTTTCTAACCATGGGGTTAGAATGAAAGTGGAAATCAGATATGTTTCTCTGTAGGAACCAACCTTCACAGATGAATATTACTTTCTTGTTAAAAAAAACTATACTAATATTTAGCTTTAGAAATTAAATCTTGCTTATCTAAAACATATTGCAAGTCAAAGTGTAAAATTGGACTGACTAAACTGGTCTGCTTAAGTAAATAAGAACTACTACTTCATACTTCAGTTGTTGTAACTTTGACACATAAAACTGGATTCGTTTCTGATGAACGAAATTTGAGTGAGACATAAAAACTAAGAATCAATCATAGACAGAAACTGACATATTGGCATTATATTCTTCCACTGAAACACAGACCTACCTTTCTCATTTAATGAAAGAATAATGAAAACAACAAACAAGAAAAAATTTAGCTTCAGAAGACATTAACATGGAGTTCCAAGGAGGAGAAGTCTCAGACCAGAAGTATTTCTGACACTGGGGGCAGGGATAGTAAAATTGGAATCTGAGAAATGATTTTCCTACTTTATCCATTTAGTACATATGATCAATAAGTAGATATCTTTTCTTTCATGAGTTTGTTTTTGTGAAAGTATATCTACTTCTAACCTTTAAAACGTGCCAAAAAAAAAAAAAAAAACAAGACGCTTACAGTTTTGAAGACACTCTGTAAGTTCTTTTATTAGTAACACTAACACTTTTAGGTAATTAGATTGGTCATGTGTCCATGAGTAAATAACTCTGGTAAACAAGAATTCTTCATCTGCAGCATACCCAAAATTGCAGCATTCTCTCTTGACATTTATTAACAGGGTAATTACCATGACAGCATTTAATTTTAATAAGCATTGTAATTACCACATCAAACATCATTAAGCTGATGTTTTGGGAGGAGGGGTGGTGGTGAAAAAAATTATGTTTAATGAGATTGACTTAAGGCATTAGTTTTCTTGCAGGGCTTGTCTTGCTACCAGAATTTCCATTAGTCATTCTAGTCTTTTTTCTAAAGTTTGTTGTCCAGAAGTCATGTTGATAGGTCCGATAAAAATAAACTCAAACAACGCACTGTTAATCATTTTTAACTGTGAAGTTCATAATTCTTTCTAACACAGGTAAATTGTATTTGAAGAATAAATGGATAACATGTCATCCTAATCTCCCACTAATTTCCCAAGTAAAAAAGTAATAAATAAATCTAACAGACAAGGACAAAAAAAATTCACTGCTTGTTCTGAATATAATGAAATGCAACAATCTACTTCAATGAAGTTAAATTGAGGAATATGTTTCAGAAATAAGAAGGCTTATAAAATGTTTAATGGATATTGGAAAAAATTTGTCTTATGTGTGAACAGTGTCTGCACACGTGAAACTTATTAAGCTAATGCCTCTGAATCTAATTTCTTTTTGAATTAAAAATAAGTTTTAATCAAATCCTAACCTGTAAAGTTGTATGACCTCTATTACCCTGTGAGCAATAGTTACGGTTGAGAATCAGTGAAAGAATTACAGAAACACATTCTCAGAAAATTGTTTAAATGCCCTCAAGAATCTCAAGTTAACAAATATATTTCAGTATGAGAGCGTCACAATTCTGCGAACCTACTTTTTCTTTACATAGAATATACTCTCTTCCTCCACAGGGAGATAGTGGGGTTCCTGATGAATGGCCATTGCTTCTTAGGGTAAATGAAGCACTATTAGTATTTAGGAGAATGCTGATTCTCAATGGTAATTTTGAAGTCCGAAAACTGTAATTCCTTTATCTTATATTCGACATAAATAGCAGATAATCATTCATATGGTCATGAAACACTAGCAATAAAATCTCAACACAACATAGCAGCCAATCTTTCAAATCAAGCTTTCATTTTTCCTCTAAACCCACCCTTTTAGTCACTATTCTCCCAAATACAGTTCACTTAATCTCTCTTCTGTGTCTTTAATCAAACTGCTCACTTATTGTTGAATACCTTTGCCTTCTCCCTCTACTTATTTAAACCTACTGTGCCAAGAACTCTGAAAGGTTGTATATTTTCCCTATTTGCTAGCTAACAAGTTAGCCTGCCAGTGTCATGGAAGCTCACAGAAGACATGAGACTCCTGGGTCAGAGGCAAATGGCTTTATTCCTCATCTCAGGTGGACGTAAGAGCCTCATGTTTTCATAGGTTCTCCTCCCTCAATTTCCACAGGGGCAAAGTTGGCGCAGCCCAGGCAAATGCTGTACACACAGTTTGCGACACAGGTAAGGAATCCTGAGATTAGGAAACTTCCGACCTTAAAAGGTCCTGCTAGCAAAGGTGCCTAATCTTTGCTCCCAAGGGAGACACTACCGTTATTATTCTGGTCAGGAAACAAATCTGCCTTCTGCCACAGAGGCAGATACTGACTCTAATATCTATGGCTGTTTGCTACACAAACATCCTTGAAAAAGAGAGTTCAGGACAAAAAACTGCCAAAGGACATGCAGAAATGCATGTTAAATCTCATCCTTCAAACTACAATGTCAATCCCACTTCTTTAACAGTAAGAGGCCACAGTAAACTCTCACTCTTGGCACTACAACTTTTGTGCCATCTGACACGTCATTCACATTGTGAGGCATCATTTACGTCATTTATCTTATTGCTTAACATTTGTATTCCATTTAAATAAATTACATATTTTATATTTTCTCTTTAGGTAATTTGAACTCAATGAAGGTACAAATTATGTAATAAATTCTTTTTAAGCCTCACAAAAATTTAATGAAACTATTTTCAGTAGCCACTCAAATATTTGCTGCATGAAGAAGGGTCAAAACTTATATTTTAAATGTTTCATCCTAAGCCACAGGTAAACAAATGGTAGTAGAAGAGTTTTACTCTGTCACATTTGAGGGGGAAATTAGTTAGAAATGGGCACCAACATTCCCTGTGCTATTGTCTGTCCTTTGCTCATAAAATATCTTTTCTGTCAACTTTAATTGGTGTCAAATATCAGAGAACATCAGTTCTTATAAAGAATTAAAGAAGAGTGTAAATATAATTAGAATTGACAACAATCATCTGACAAAATTTGGAATGAGATTAGTTTTAACTTCTAGGAGCTTAGTAACAAGAATCTCCAAGGCGAAATCTTCAAATCTACATTTTATGAATTAAAAATGATCAAATTATACATGCACATAATTTAGAAAGCCAAAAAATTATACAAAACATAACCTCAAGTATTTCCAATACCCAGAGGCAAATTTTTCTAATGCATCTCTTAACCATTCTTGGTTTTGCCTTCATGTTTTTAAATGTTTAACTGCTACTTACAGATTTTTTTTTCATTTGCACATTGTATTACTGATTTCTTCCTATTGAAGAGAAGCCTTTAGCTCTCTTACACTAACTCTCCCCCATTTCCACATTCCTTATATTTACATCATACTTATGGTGAAGTCAACTGTTGTTGTTCTTGTTGGTAATGCAGGTATGTCTTCACAGTTAAACCCTGTATAATATTTCAGTTACATTTCATTTCATACAACTTTTTCTTTGCATTCTGTAAATAATACCCACATTTTGTTTCTTCTATTTAGTATGCATCCATCATTACCATATTATGAAGCTTTCCATGGGAAGTGTTAAAAGTCACTCTCTAAAACATCAGATAACCCACCAGCTGAATCTCTTTCCTGAAGATATCCTTCATGGAGCCTCCTTCCAGCTTCAGCCTATCTTGGCTGCTCTTGAGGTCCAATGCACAGCTATCATCATGGAGTTTTGTTTCACTAACATCCTGGAATTTCCTTCCATATTCTCTATATACAATCTCCTATTTTTAAAATTAGTTATGGTAGAACATATATAAAAGGAGTGTAGTAGTGTGTTGAGAAAGGGAACATGGCAGATGAAATCTGGAAATCTTACAGATCTAAAAATGTCTTCCTTCTTCTCTAACTATCAAACTTAAGAAAGTCTGGCTGTGTAGAAAGCTGTAGTTTGAAAATAGTTTTCTTCAGAATTTCAGAAGCTCTACTCAATTTTCTTCTAGCTTCCTGATTTCTTTTCTTTTTTTCATCATTTGATTCCTGATTTCTATTTATAAGACCTGTGCCATTTTGATTCCTAATTCTTTATATGTGATTTTAGAAAAATAGAAAAACTCATTGGAAATGTTTAAGATCTTCACTTTTCTCCTAGTGTTTTGAATTGCATGTTGATATGTTTCGGTGTGGATCTTGTTTACTCCATGTTCTAGACACTTGGTGGACCCTTTTTAATTGAAAACATATGTCCAATTATGACAGAAATTTGTGTTAATTTTTTAGAAAATAACGTCTTCATCTCTATTTCCTCTTTTTGGAATTCCATTCAAATGCTAAGTTTGCTAGACCAATTATCTAATTTTCATACCTTCTCTTTCTTGTTTCAGTTCTTTGATTGTTAAATTTCATTTTACTCTCCTAAGATTTCTTCAACTTTACCCTTCATCTCTTTTATTGATTTTTATGTTATTACTTTTAATATTCTAAGAGTTCATTGATGTTTTCTGAAAATTCTTTGTTTCTATTTTCCTGTTCCTGTTATGTAAATGCAGTATTTCCCTTTTTTCCTGAGAATACTAATTTAAAAATCAACAACTGTGTTTTATTTTGTAGTTTGGCTCTTTGAAGTAGCCCTGTTTCCTGAATTCTTTTTCCCATTTCTTTTTCTTGGTTTCTCTGTTTTATTTTTTAGAAGATTGTCTCAAATGTTTGGTTATCTGGTATACTCACATCTAGGAATCACTTATAAAAGCTTATTGGTAGCTGTGTTGATCAACTATAGGCTTCACTGTGGGTAAATTAGCTGGGTTATTTCATCAAGGACCCTACTTGTCAGGATCCATAGCCTTTTCTCCGGAGTTCATCAGTGTTCCTAGACAGGAATTCTCCAAAATTCTGCCAGAAAGGCATTCTCAGAACCAAGTGTGAGAAGGGCTTATGATGAGTATGTAAACTTTCACTTAATAACCCTGATTTAAGAGTATGTTGTCTCTTGTTTTTGATGACTACAGGTTTCTTAGTTCAAAGTTTCTCTAGTTCAATATCTCACAAAAATAAAATTTTGTGTCTTCCATAGGAATTTGACTAGGAGGTTGGTGGGCAATGTGAGATAGGTAGGCATTAAATTCTGTGAAATGTAGAAGGAGATCTGGTTATGGAACTCTTCTTATATGGACTTTGAACCGATTCTTTTGTTTTTAGACTAAATTACACTGTAAAAGCTAAGTGGTATCCCCAACTTCTGAGCTTTTTGAGAATTCTGTAACATATGTTACATGCCTAGTTCTGTCCTCCATACTGACCGCTTTGATTCAAGTTTTCTTTAGTATGCTAAACAGTGGTTGTTCCCTGATCTGAGTCTTTTCCTTCAAAATTGTTTTTCTGTCATCTCCTTACCCATTCCCTCTATCCTTGTTGATATGTTTTGTTGATGTTGTTATTATTGTGGTTTTACTCCTTTACTGTAGTTTTAGTATAGTTTCAGGAAGAAGACAAAGAGAATGTGTATGTTTTAAAACAGCAGGTTTAAGTAGAACTAATTCTACATGTTTGTTTAATATACAGCTTTTAGTATTCAGACCCTCAGAAGCAATTTCCCAGCAAAAGAAGAATTGTAATTGATTAGCTTTTGGTCAGAAATATGTGTATAAATGAGTAGGTCAGATTTTACAAAAAAAAAAAAAAGTTATGCGGTTATGAAATCAGCTTGTTTATAAATATACTTTTTAAAGAATTATACTTCATAAAGCATCTTGGAATGTTTTTATAATTCTTAAAGATCAAAATGATACTCATAATAACCTGAGAAACATAGTTACATCTTCTCAAAATAACAACACAAAGCAAACCATATTCTTGGTTGAAATAGAAAAAAATACATTTGGTAGTTGTTTTATGAAAGCTACATGGTCCAATTTTTCTACTATAAGAAATCTTAGAAAGTTATGTGGGAAGAAATTGTTAATTTATTTAATAAATCTTCCCAAATTGATCAAAATGCTAATGTAGAATCACAAATATTTCAAAATATTTATCTAATAAAAATCACCTCATTTTAGATCAATCAGTACTGTAGCAGGCTCCTCTTCTGAAAATGAATTTTCCTCACCAAAATAATGAGGAATTAGCACTAAACTTTATTTTAGGTAGGTATTAGCTAAAAAGTCAAGAAACTTATGATCAGAATATGGGATTTAATGAAAGATATACGTTTTCACTATTAAAAAATCTCTCCAGAGTTACTGATGGCTATAAAATTAATAGTTTTATGGGGCACTTTTAAAAGACCATGTATCACAAGGGATTCAAGGCTAAATTCTAATACCATTTACTAGAATTTCTGTTAATTCCAAGCCATAGTCTGCCTCAGCTTGTTGTTGCAAATATGATCCTTACCCGCAGATTTTTTTTTTGTATTTTGTATTCTATACCCATTGTGTGTTCCAAGTTCTACCAACATTGATGAACCAGTTTAGAAAAAAGAGAAATAGAAATCTACAGTGCAGTCAATGAATCTAAAACTATGGCTTCAAACATAAAAAGAATAGTCCTATTGTTTTAACATCTCCAAAAATAGCTAACGCATAAATAAGTACCTGAAATAAAGCTGCTCACTTGTTTATGATTTATAAAAATGAGTATCTACTGAGTAAACCTGTCCAGCTTCAAATCAAAATCCTAAGTAACAGACGAATCTTTAGACTATAATCCAATTTTAGACCTCAAGGTTGCCAGGTTTTTAAAACTCAACACTAATATGCTAGTCATGTTCCTATTGACAATGACAGGACAGGTTTTAAATTATAAAGATTCATGTAGAGAAAACATACTTGAGTTTAAAAGCTGTGTTTTTCAGTCAAGGTTACTTTTGGAACACATGGATTCCCAAAAAGGCCTAGCTGTCTCTATTGTAAAGTGTTCTTATCAGTCAAAACATGTTTGAAAATTTACTATTTAAAGGAATTTATTTACCCCAAGCTTTCAAAATAGGCGTAACTACTTAAAACCCATGTCTTGATCACCATAAGATCTCTGGAGCTGAAGGTAAGGCATTCCCAGGAAAATTTCTATTAGTGAAATGCCAAATTTATTCATAGAGTCCATAATTTAATACATGTCATTCTCTCAAATAATTTCAGACAACTTTCTAATAAATCTTTGCCATCAAAAACATCCTGAAAGCAGTACTTCACTATGGTATGTACCACAGTGACATTTCACTTAACACAGAACAAAGTGTTTGCCAAGTTCAGGTTGTATGGAAGAAATCCCAACAAAGGCAAAAGGAGAATACAACAGAGCTGATGCCTTCAAGCATGGCTACTTGGAAGGTGACACAGACCTTAGAAGACCAACAGGACTTGGGAAAACCAGAGGGAGTGGCACTGCTCATCAGTTCCACCCAAGTGTGCAACGTGAACTAAGATACTGAGGCACCACTGAATCTGGACAGCAAGAGATGTGAACAAATAGAAAGAGTGGGAATAGTGCAGAATAGTACCTAAAAGGCTTTGTAGTAAGAGGACAAGAGAGGACTATTTTTAAGTCTTTAAAAACATCACTTCCTTCTTTGTATTAGATTTTTAAGCCAGCAACACAATATTGTTATTGCCAAACTTACTGTAGTGGCAATGCATGTCCCAATCTCTTATTCAAAACCTTAGGGGGATGTTCTCCAGAATATTTCAGATTTTAGGAAGATAATACAGTACATATTACTATGCATTATACAGTACACTCGGCAGGCTCTGTGGCAATACTGTATAATGAAAAACGTTATTTCTGGGGCAAAACATGATTATTCATACAAATTAGGGTAAATAAAGACCAGAAAGTCTTTTCTACTTTTGTATTCAAGTCATTTCTGGTTAGATGTTGCCATCAAACTGGTTCACATCAGGTTTTGCTGAGAAAAGTTACCAATAAAATAAAACAAAACACACCCATTCAATCTTCAGAACTTTTCACATTTTAGACTTGTGTCCAAGGAATGGAAGTGTATTTTAAAACTTCAGGATCAAAATTGTAACAAAAAAGCACAGATGTATACTTTGAAAAGATATGTTCTATAAGTATTTAATTCATTTATATTAAACTTAGTGTCATTTAAAATTATATACGAACAAAAATACTAAACGTAGTATTTTTTTATAAAGTATATGTTACTGAAAATATTTGTTCAGGGTGGGAGGGCCAGTGGCCATACTGTTGGGAAGCATGTGGGAAAGGCCAGTAAGGACAGGGGACGAGCAGCACGTGGGATACAGGTGCCTGAGTTACGCCAGGGGTGTCCAAGGGATCAGGAAATGCTAGAGAGAACGGGGCATGGGTGTCTTCTCTCTCATCCCTTCTAGGGACAGTGCAAGCACCTGAATGTGGAAGATGAATCCCAAATGCAGCCTTGTCACCCACTTCTCGGTCACACTGAATAATTAAATGAGATTAAGCACAGGATCTGATAAATAGATCATGTATAATTACAACTCCTTCCCTAACTGTGCAACACTTGCCCTGCACTGAAAGAAAAGAAAAAAGGGAAGAATGAAAGATAGGTAGTTAGAAAATCAGGAATTCCTCACTTGCTACTTACATCTGAATTACTTTAAAAATCCTTTTATTCTAATGGTAGAATTTTAACAAATAAAATGAAAGTTCTGATAATAAGACAACGGAGTGATAGGTACCTACGCACAAGACCGAACTGAATGTAGGCCCTTAATTCGTTTTGGTGTGGAAGAAAGTAAGGAGACCAAGAGGACTTTAAATGCATTTGCTAACAGCAAAAAAGTAGAAAAATGAGACCAGGAATGAAAATAAATCAACAGACACTTTTCAGGTGGCACAGCATCGCACTAGGTACTGATTACTTTCAACAGAGCTGGATCAAAACCAGAGTCTACACAAAGATTTTGGTCTTTCACAAGCCAGTTCAAATACCTTGCTCACATGATACGCATTTAAAAAAATGAGAATAGCTGAAATTACACATAGGTAAAATTGACAAAACCTGTTACAGTATGTATAGCATGATCCTTTTTTTATAGAAATATAAATATGCATTTACATACTTAATATAAAGGAAAGAAGTATATACATTCAACACTAACAGTCATTAGTGGGATTTTCAGTAATATTTACTGTTTTATTAATCTGGTTCTTAAGTGTTCTATAATTGATATATATTGTTCAATCATAAAAGTATTAAATTTTCTAATGGAGATTTTTCAGGAAATATGTTAATGAGCTATCATCACCTTATATACTTTTCATTCTCAACTAAATAGAATTCCATTGTTTGGAATATTTTTTCTCAATAGAGACAATAAAAAATAGATTTCAAGTTGTAGGGCAGAAAAAATGTGTAGTAGACTTAATTAGAGTTTTCTGGGAAATATACTTACAGTACACATCCACTCTGATTGACTTTATTGCTGGGGACCCCAAGCCATTCTCTGCTTTACAGTAATACCGGCCTCCTTGGTGTCGCTGAATATTTGTAATCCTCAAAGTCTCATTGAAGACACTTGAGTCTTGGAATCTGTCAGAGGCACTTCCTGCTGTTTTGGTCCACCTGATCTGAGCAAGCATCAACAAAGATTGTTACTTTAGGTTGGTTTTCTCACTGAAAAACTAAATATCAAATACTCATTTGAAGAGGTTGCTTTTAGAAGAACTACAAAGCCAATTTTGGCAAGTTATTGACAATTAAGAAGAAAAGTTTATACACATAATTGAATTATAAAATATTAAATGCAGTGTCATCATTGTGCAGTGAGTGTAATTCTAGTTCAATTGCACAGAGTTCATCAATAGTTTAATTAGTGTGAAGGATAATATAAAAATAATACAAAGAGAGTATATATATAAGTAGTACATTGGAAATATGAGTTTCTCTTTTTGTTGAGCACTTAGTGTTTTCTCTCATATTTTCTAAACCCTGCAAGGCACTTTTTATTTATTTAGTACAGGTCTACAGGCAGGCTCGCAATTTCTTTTTGGACATGCTTCAGTATTTTATTTAAATTTTTCTATTTGATTTGGATAATTTAAGCATATTACCACAATGGCTTATTGAGACTATGTGTAATTTTATACACCTGGTTGTTAAAACTGGTTTTTGTTTCTTTTTTATGCCTTTGCTTTAATAAGCCCACAAATGACTTGTCTGTTTTGGTAATTAGAATTCACTTTACATCAATAATTATTTTCAAAACATGTGCAAACTTTTCCAAAGAGAACATTTCTATTAAACTGCCAAAACACTCTGAATATCTAAAACATTCCATTATAAACAATACCATTCTTTTAAACACAGCTGTGTACAACAGACTTATTAGCTTTTACTAGAAATAAAGACTGGCATTCAACTCAAATTTTGTATATTTTAGCTTACAAAACCTGAACAAAAGCCACATGATGGTACAGTAAAGTGATACAAAATAGGAAAATTTGGGTTTATTTCTCTCGTTGTCCCTGATGTATAATATATTTTTGTTTGGTTGGTTTTTATATTCTGGTTGAAAAACTACTGATAGAAATCCTCTGGTCAAACGCAAATGAAGAAACATGGAAAAATGCAACTAGAGACTAGGTCATCAAAATTGAAATCTTATAATACTGCCATTATTTATACTATTTTCATATAATGTTAATTAAAATTTACAATCTAATTACATTAAACATATCTTTAAACAGTTCTCCAAAGCATTACAGTATAAGTATAACCACGTTTTCTCTTAATTGTGAATAAAATGAAAACGTTAGAGATTAATAAAATTCAGTAAATCACAAAGATATATATATGTTTATCCAAAAACTTTGTGCAGAAAATATACACAAAAAATAAATGGGATAATTCCTGATTTCCAGCAGTTTGTAAGCCGATTATTGATATGCTCATAAAAAGATAAAGTATAACAAAGACATTGGTCTGATGAGTACTATTTCCATGGGGAAATCTAAGATTCTATTTTAATTTAAATTTCAAAATCTACAGGTAACCAAATAAAGAAGATTTAAATAAACATATTAAATATTTTTGTTCTTGTATAGAGATATGTTAATTCTCTCTAAAATAGATATTTCTAACATACAAATGAAATACAATTCCAATTAAGATACCAAGTTTTCTTTGACTACCACAATATAGTACCAAAATTGCTTTTAAAAAGTATATATTTCAGAAAATAAAAAGTAAGTTCAAGATAAAAGATTTTTGGAAATGGCCCAGCACTTTCAGATAATAAAAATATGATATTAAGACAATAATTTAGTTGTATGGTACTGTTATAGTATGGGGAATTGGAGGAATTGTCCAGGAACAGGGTAGGGGGTGGGGGCAGGGGGAGAGAGAGCAAGAGTGTGTGTGTGCATGCGTGTGTGTGTGCATGCGTGTGTGTGTGTGTGTGTGTGTGTGTGTGAGAGAGAGAGAGAGACAGAGAGGGAGAGAGAGAAGGAGGGAGAATGAGAAGGAGAGGGGGAGAGAAACAGACAGAGACAGAAAAGAGAGAGCTAGAAAAGAAATTACTATATTGACTAGAAGTTATCAAACTTTTTCATCTCAGAGTACCTTTACACTATTAAAAATTATTAAGGACCCCAAATCCCTTTGTTTATTTGAATTACATCTATCCATAATTATTGTTTAGAAATTAAAACTGAGACAATGTTAAACTCTTTATTATTAACTCATTTTAAATTTTATTAATAAACTGATGACATTAACATAAGGAACATTGTTAATCAGGAAAATTCTTTTCAAAACAAAAAATTAATGAGTAAAATGAATGGCATTGTTTATAGTTCTGCAAATCTCTTCACTATCTGGTTTGGTAGAAAAGAGCTGGCCGGATAGTTGTATCAGCTTCTGCACGCAATCTGTGGCAAGATGTTATTTCGTTCGAAATATTTGTAGAGAAGTCTCACCTCATACTGATATCTGGTTGTAAAGGAAGGGGTATTACAATAGACTTTTTAGATAATTGTGGATGGTCTTCTCTGACACTACACTAAAACTTTTCAAGTGTTAGTTTCCTAACATTCGATTGCAAAATAGAATGGAAGCCATGTCAGTTTCCTTTTGGCACTGTTACACTAAAATCCATTGGTCTATCTTGCACTTTTAATGGATCTTTTGCTCATACATGATTTTGTAGCATCTTTTGAAAAATATGAATTCACTGAGTTATGCAGATCTTCCAAATGTTGACATATTTCACTGTATAATACAAATCACATATATTAATCTCATCAACAATCTTTTCAGAAGAGTCTTTCAGTGCTGGGATGCTGTCATGCTTATGTTGGCAGATTTTACAAAATTCTAATTTTTCTCTTAAAAATTAACATTTAATCATTAGTAAAAATATACCTAAGGTACCTCATTTGGGACCATAATTTCACTTCACTCATTTTTGAGAAAGTATCTGCTAAATACCCAAGTCTGAATAATCATTCTTTGTATAATAATCATCTTTTTAAGTAAAAACATATTCTATGAAAAAAGTGGCTAATTTACCACAAAACTCTATCACACAAGTCCTTTACCTTGAGAAAACCACTGTACTTTATTTAGTAAGTGGCAGAAATGCTTTATAGGTAACAATGTCAGAATTGAGGTTTAGTTTTCATAATGCATATATAATACAGTGCACTAAATGATGAATAAGCTAATGGATAAGAACATAAAATCAAGAGGAAGAAAAAGAACTACAAGCAGGCATTATGTTAGTAAAAAGATATCCAACCTCTATCATTTAAAAAATATAAATAAAAACATGAAAAACCAAATTTCATCTATCAAATAGCCACAAACACAGATAATATCTTGTATTGCTGAAGTTTCATAGTTGGGGTTGGAAAGGTCAACTGGTAGAACCTTCCTTTTTGGAGGAGAATCTTGTAAATTATGCCCCAAATGGAAACACACTCAGATCTTCGCTTAGCAATTATCTGGTAAAAAATTTACCTAACATTTGCACAAGAATTCAGAAGAATGTATGTATAATAGTACAACACTGGAAACAATGTAAGTGTCAAGGATACAGAAGTGGTTATAAAGTGATTGAACTCTAAAGTAGGACTGAATGTAACCACTGAAAGAATTAAAATAAAAATGTACTATTAAGTTAAAAAAGAAACCGAAGAGAATATTCTCATCTGTGTGAAAAGGGGTTATCTGTGTGTACGTATTTGTATATACATGCTAATATATTTATTAGAATACATGGAAATGCACAAATTTTAATGCTGATTAACTCTGGGTGGGGCTGGCAAAAGAAGAGGATAGTGAAAACATTCTTTTTTTTAAAATTCGTTATTTAAAAGTCTTATTTTACTATGAGCAAATACTCTATTATAAATAAATTTAAAAGAAAAAATACAAATCTGTAATCAAATATAGGAAATAGGAAAACTAGAAAAGATTAGAGAGAAGTGAAAATAATACTTATGGAAGGGTTTTTTGCCTCTACTTTTTAAAAACAATTACTAAAAGGAAATATTTCTGAGCTTTGGAAAGACTTAAGTTTACTCCTTGAGAGGGCTTACCAAGTTACATGTCTAATGAAAAAAACCCTAAACATACTTCTAAAAGCTGTGACCTCAAACTCTACAAAGAAAACTGTACAGGCTTCAGGCAGAAGGAACAAACTGTTATAATGTGTCAGAGCCTGCTCATGCCCTGATGTTGACTCTCTCCTTCTTCCACAGTAATTGAACCCCAAATTACTCATCAGGCACAAGGCCGCCCAAGAAAAAGACTACATTTCCCAGCAATCCATTCTGCTTGCCAGTGAATTTTAAGCATAAATGTCCTCATAAGGAAGCAGCACTCCACAGTTTGCTCATTTCAGCACATTTCTGCTGGTCTCATCTTGGACCATGAACTGTTGGAATGAAAGTGAAGCACAGAGAAACAATAGAACAGAAGAATCCAAATTTCTGATATCACAGAGTTGTGCCTACCTAACCTGAACTCTATAGTTCTGGACTTCTACATGGGAGAGAAATACATTTCTATCTTAGGTCTTACTGGAGGGGGCGGGGGTGATGGTTTCCTATGACTAAAAGCCAAATTTAATTCAAACTGATGAGCCTAGGGTGGTACTGAAGGTCAGCTGGTCTTCAGGATTCTCATCTCCAACACTGAAAGCTCTCGAAGACAGTGGAACAGCATCTGCATTTACTGGAAAAGGTGGGAGGAGGGCCTATATCCCAATAGCCAGCAGCCAATATCTGTTTCCTCTTAGTGTGAAAGAAAAACATACAGTGATATGCAAACATTCAGTCACCTCAGGGTTCAAGGAACCCCACCCGACAAAAATACTTGAGACAATATTCCAGCCACCCAAAAAATAAAATGGATCTGAAGCCTTGCATTTGGAGAAGAGAAAGAAAACCGTATGGTGGTGAGAAGTTAATATTAATATATGTTCATTTAAGGGTTACGTGTGGCTCACCTGGGTAGTATACAATTTAAGTTTACTAAAGTTTACTAAAACCAAAGGGACATACAATAAGGGGATTTGTAACATCCTAGCAAAACTTAGCAGTTTGCAGTGGGTGTAGGACACAAAGGGGAGATAAAATCCTTAACGGATCACGGGAATAAAAGGAAAGGGAAAGAGAAAAGTAAGCTGTCTAAAATCTTCAACTTTTGGAGGGTTGGAAGGGGGAAGAGTGTGTCTCTATGGGAGAAACAGTAGGTATTTTATTTACAAATACCAATAGAATCATAAAAGTCTGCTGAAAATAATAGAAAAATGGACAACTCCAGTAATGCAAGGAAAATGAGATAAAGGAAAGGAATAGAAAGGATAGAAATTTGATAAAATGAGCAAAAATGGAACAAAGGGAAAAGAGAAACATATAATTTTAAATAAAGAATATCCATAGAGTAAGATGGAAACAGTTGCATCAGTCATAGACTAAATGTGACTAAATTTAATTTGCCCATTACAAGAGTCTATTAGGCTGGATTTAAAAGTAACAACAAGTTATACACTATTTACCAAATATATATACATATATAATTATATATAATATATAATTATAATTGTATATAATAACTATATATAATGATATATAGTTATAAATATATTTTATGTATGTAAAATAACTGAATTTAAAAGTAACAAGTTTATTGCTATTTATCATATATATACATACACACACACACATATGTAAGCGTGTGTCTGTGCCTGTGTGTATATACATATATATAGTTAATATTGAAAAAGAACACAAGGACAAAGTGGTATCTGGAATGTGTAAACTATCAGAAGTGAATATACAGTAAGATTAAATTAATAGGAAGAAATTTATAATTTACAACACTAACAGGGAAAGAAAGTCATTACTATATGTAATGTTAAAAAGTATAACTGATGGAAAATACATTATTTTTAATTGGTATGCAGTCAAGTATGGAGCAGCTAAAATTATAAAACAAACAAAATTAGAAACAGAAGAATCTGAGAAACATGCAGTTGCAGTGGGAAATTCCAATACCTCTCTGAGAACTAGGCAGTTTCAGATAATATAATTTTTTGTATTAAGTTAAAAAAATAAATAAGACAAGGAGGAACTGAAAATATAACTAACATTTACGACTAATAAAAATATAGAATATCTTCCAGCCATACAATAATGGATTTTTTTCTCCTTATGCCCATTTAAACATTTACAAAATTGATCATGTACTTGGAAGCAAACAACAACCACCACTCTTATAATCACTAAAATTCTTTAATCACTTAAAAATTCAGAGGTAATACAGGCTATCATCTGGACTTAATTCAATACAGTTATAAATAAATAATCAAAAGACAAATGCATGGTTCAAAGGGAAAATTAAAAAGAAAACTGCTAACTGTCTAAAAATCAATGAATAGAAAACCATTTCATATACAATCCATGCATACAGCAAAAGGAGTACAAACAGGAAAATACAAACCTCAAGTACCTTCTGTATGAAGGAAGGAAGGAAGGAAGGAAAGAAGAAAGAAAAGAAAAGAAAAGAAAAGAAAAGAAAAGAAAAGAAAAGAAAGAGAACAAACTAGTACTCAACTAACTCACTTTAATTTAATGTAGGTTGCTGGGCTCCACCCTAGACTACTGATTGTTAATCAACAAAAGTAGAAACAATTCATCTTTATTTTTAATTCCCTCTCTTGAAGACTCTCCTGGGCTAGTCTGGCCTACGTATACAGAATGTCATTGGGGAAACAATAAAATAGACAAGAAGTACCATAGGAAGACTGTATGAATAATTCAACTCTGGATCCCAGCAATTAAATCAGTTCCATAGATGATTTATATGCATCTGTTAAATGAAAATAGAGGACTTAGGTTAAACTTGAAGGGTTGGTGGATATAATGGTGAGGATTAGATTCAGCTAACAGTAAGACAGACAAAATAACAGTGATTTAGACAAAGTAAAAGATTCTGTTGTGTTAAAGAAAAAAAAAAAATCTGGAGTGAGGCAGCCCAGTGCAAACTTAACGGCTCTGCTCAAGGACTCAGGCTTTTTAGAGGTGCCTTCCCCACCAAGTGCTGCTTCAGCTTAAGTTCCAAACAGCAGCTACAGACCCAGTTTTTACATCCCATTCCTAGCAGAAGGAAAGAGGGAAAGACAAAAAAAAAATGCCCGCTAGTTGTCTTTTACAGGAGGCTTTAGGATGTTGCTTCAGGACACTTCAGCTTGCCTCATATGGTTATAGACCCACCCCTAGCTACAAGGAAGGCTGGGAAATGTACTGTTTACCATGTACAGCACCTCCCTTCCAGCCTCCTGCTAAAATCTACTGGTTCAATAGCTCTGGAAAAAGAGAAGAGGCAATATTTGGGACAACTGGTAGTCCTACAATGAGGATAAAATATATCCAATATTCAGATATGCTGCATTATTAAATATGATTGTGTTTAAATCCTGTTACAACAATAATAAAAAATCATTTCCATACAAATAACATGAACAGCAAAAAAAGATACCAGAATTTATGAGATACTTTTTAATTGTTACACTCAACCTAAAAAAACAACTTGAAGATACTCCTAGGTGGCAGATCATAACATTTAGCTTACAGTTAACCCAACTCCTGACAGAGAATTTTATACTTTGCTTTTTGATATAACAATATTTCTGAAACAGCATTGCTTTTGTGTTGTCTTAAATGAAATCAGTGTTGACTGAAATAACTTAAGAAAATATTAAAAACCTGAAGCACAGATCAGATAGAGACCTGGCTGAATCCAAAAGAGTATATTGCATAGATCCTACGAACTCAATAAGGACTTAGCCCTTGATAATGCTCAGACTTCTAGGTTCTCCCCTGTAACTAACGTCTAGTAATTGAGGATTGTGAATTGAAGATACTGCCTATCAGTTGCCATGGAGTTAGGCTTTATAAACTCAGGTCAATCTGTAGAGACATATCTGAGCTTTGTCCCAGCATTGTTTGTACTCTGAAAGAGGATCCTTCATCAGTAAAAGAAAACCAGAGAAAAAGTAAGATAAACATCACCTGATCTTTTGTAATTATTAGGGTGATTTGCCACCAAAGTCTTTGGGAGCTAAACAAAGTATGTTTGGAAAGGTATAAAGGTATGATTTAAGTAAACAGTGCTGTTTACAGTTTTGGAAATAAAGGTTATCCTCTTATCCTGGACCAATATCAAAAAAAAAAAAAAAATAGAGAAAATATGTTCTTTTTGAATTACTTAATACAATAAGTAGAATTCACAGTGGCACAAGACAGGTTCAATTTTTAATAAACTGTATCAGTCTACCATAAATGATAGCAAAATGTCACACTTGTTTCTAAAGATAGTTTTATAAAAAAAGTTACCTGACAAAGCAACAAAATTTAACCTGAAAACTTGTATACTCTGCATAAAACACTGTATTTTTCTAGTATGCCCAGAGTATGAGATTATTACTACTACTAACATTACTAATATGACTACTACTAATAACACAATTTACAGCTTTAAAAGATTTCTACAAGTTAGACTTACTATCTGATATATGTCCACAGTGGGATAAGGAAGAATTTCTCAGTGTGCATAGTACAAATAAGAAGCTCAGAAATAAATAAAAAGAGAGTCTGAACATCAACCAGAAGTCTTCCCACCAGCCAAAGAAGGGAATGGTAAAGGAGAGGGAACCATCAAAGTAAATGCATTGGGAACAAAAGGAAATTGGTGAGGCGAGGGGGCATGGTTATTTCATTCTTAAAGCACAGAAGACTAAGTATTCTCATCCTTGTTTTGGCCATGGCTTTTTTTTTGAACCTAAACTTTGAAGAATTTACTCATCTCTTGTGGGAATAAACAGTGAGAGAAGCTAAATCAATTTTGTGCATATCTTTAACATCAAGCTTCCTATATGTATATGAGAACCACAACAGGACCTGCTAGCATTATTTCAAACCAAAGGTGACAGAAGAGGGTACATCTTGGTGCAAATGGTTATAAATACACGTTGAGGGTTTTTGTAGATTTCCTTGTTGAAGGATTTTCTTTCGTAGCATAACCAAGACATTAGTCATGGATTCCAAACAACCAGTAACAGGATGTTACTTCTTTAAAAGTTTACAAAGTTTTTATTTTGTCAGCCAATTGATTTTAATCTCATGACAAGCTTAAAAGGTAAGAATTTTTTTCTCCTATGTTACAGCTCCAGTTCTTCCATGACTGTGTAACTCTGTGCTCCTTCTGACCTGAAAGCTCTCCTCTTTTCTTTCACATTTTATCTATTTAACTCCCTCTGACCATCCAGAAATCATTTTATTGGAAAGCTTCCCGTCCCTCGTAAAGCTCTGTCTCATCCTGTGCTCTTTGCTGCCATAGCACCTTGCAGGTCCCTCTGTGGGAGTACTCACCGCGTGACAGAGATTAGCTGTTCGTACGCTGCCAGAGATCACTGGTGCTCTGCCCGATTCTGAGGCCCTTTGTGCTGCTTCTGTGTGCCTCCCTATGATGCCCTCTTGGCGCTATGGAGCCACTTTGTTCTCAGAGGCAGTCTTGGAAATGCTTCAGAATTCCGTCTCTATCCAGTGGCTCCCAGCCAATGACTGATTAGAGGGGATGTGAAAGCCCAGCTCCCTTGTTTCCCTTAGGACAGATTCTGAAGCATCATTTACACCCTAGAGCTCCTCTGCAGGATCAGGTTGAGGCTAATCTATTAAAATCACACTTGCTAGCTTCTCCTCTTTTTTGTCCTGCTTTCTTACTCTATTAACAGTTTCTCCAAAGAGCATTTCCCTAACAAATTACTAGCACTTGAATCCTCACCAAGTTCCATTGCTAAAAGACCAGACCTAACTCTTTTGCCTTTAATAAACTACAAGCCATTACAGCAAAGACTGTTCTTGATCTTGGGGTTTCCAGTCCGAAGCACCGAACCTAGGATATAGTAGTAATTAACAAAACCACTGTTGCTTGAATGGATTCCTAGCATGTAATTCTGCTGACCATGCAAACATAAATTAGACAAAATTCTATTCCACAAGGGACCCAAAATATAATAATGAATTTCAGCTGAGGTGTTGATCTTTTAATAAATATTTCGTCAAATGGAAGTTGAGTCTACTCATCCACTTTCATTTTGAAGTATACACAGAGATTTTATTTAAATTCTATATTTTAAAATAAATTTATATTAATATATCTAAATATTTTCCAATTCATCTTTATAAGCATAGAATTATACTTTGAATATGGATGGTTGAAGTTAGAGGAAGCTATCAAATGATACTTCTCTACCGTCAAATTTTAAATTGTTATTGAATTAGAAATTAGCAGTATTACACATGACAAAAATTAACTTTGATAAATGGAAAAAAATAATTTTATAAAGATAAATTCATTCAACAGAGCTGGCAATACTGGAGGAAAATAATATAAAAATAAAAACAGAAGAATAGGTGACGTGAGTTATGAATTAGTTTATCCGAAAACCACCCAAGTTTTAGAAAAGCCTGCTAAATGAATCAGCAGTGCAATACAGCTGGTATAAAAATATCAAATACAGTGCTAAATATAATCAAATATACTTGAAATGTAAAGATTTGACTTCATTTTTAATCATAATCTAAATATTTACATTACTACATTCCATATAAGCTATAGAAAAATAGGAAAAAGTGTAAAAGATATTCTGCAAGTTTTCCACAAGGTAACCGGAAAGAGATTTGTTTAGCTGCTTATTCACTGTCCACTCCTTCCTAGTGTCCTTTGCTGGCTCCTCTTCATCTCCCTGACCTCTGAATGGCTGACTGCCTTACAGCTTGATCCTCTTCCATCTACACTAACTGCCTTGGTCATCCCCTCAAGTACTTTAAATACCACTTACATGATGATAAGTCCTAACTTAATATTTGTTGGTTGGGCCTCTCTCCTGAACCTCAGCCTTCTAGCACCACCATCTGCCTTCCGTCTTCAATGTAACATCAGAAGTTGATCAAGATATGAACTCATAATCTCCTCCTCCCCCAAACCAGCTCTCACCATCTTTCCCACTTCAGTTAATGGCAACCCCATCCTTCCAGTATTTCAGACCCAAAACTTTGCAGTCACCTTGACGAAAAGAGAAGGCCAATAAAAACACAAAATCATATTATTAATCTTAGTGCCCAAAAATAGCACATCTGTGACAGATTTTTTTTTTAATGTGTTTTATGACTTGAGGAGTGGTGGCATAGTCATTTACTGAATTTTCATGTCTTTTCAGGGGTTCCCTAGACCGTACCTAGGTTTGATGGCTCACTAGGACTTAACCAGACTCATGATATGGTCGTACTCATAACTATGACATATTACAGTGAAGGGATACAAGCATAATTAACAAAAGGGACAGGTGCATGGGGTGAAGTTTGAAGGAAAAAAGAAACAAGCTTCCAAGAATCTCCTCCCCATGTTGTCACAAAGGGGGCACTTAATTCCCCCAGCATTAATTTATGACAACACTTGTGAAACATTCTACCAGGGAAGCTTACTAGAAGCTCAGTTTTTACTGAGGGCTGATTACATAGGCACTGTCTACCTTGCATATACCAAAATTCAGTCTGCAAAAGTAAAGCAAGCGTTCCACATCAATTGTACTGTTTGCAGAAGCAATTTAGGCACAACGAGCCACTCTAATCAGAGAGAGATGGTGCGACTCTTCCTGAAATCCAAATTCCCAGATGCCATCCAAGGACCAGCCTTTCAAACAGGCCGTTCTAAGCACAGTATTCTCAGGCCTGCCAGGTTAACTCTGCCTCCACACATGTACACCTTGTGGCAGAAGTATTGTGTAGGCCCTGTGAAGAAGCTCCTTACAAGAGAAGGGCCTAGACCATTTTATCCTTTTCCTTTTTCTTCCTTGCTGCCTGAAATTCAAATGTGATAGAAGGGACTCCAGGACCCATCTTTGATCATGAGCAAACTCCAAGGTAGAAGCATGCGCTAAGGATGGGTCCCTCCTGACACCATGAAGGCATCATACCATCTCTGTATTCTGGACATCTAGATTTATTTTCTAGACAGAATTGATGCTTACCTTGTTTAAGTGACTTTTATTTCTGCATTGAATAATTAGCAGCCAAGCACAATTTGTCATAAAAAATTAAATTAGACAAATATAAGAAATCCATTTTTAACATTTGCAGACCCTATAAATAAAAAATCTGCTCTGTTTTTCCAAATGGAAAATAATGAAAGTAATACCCTTGAAGAAACAACTAGAAGTACCCCCAAAATAAACTGCATGCATTGGAAATGTTATATTTAAAGCATCTAAAAGATCTGAGTGCCAGCTCATGAGAGAAATAAACCATTGGTTAAAAAATAAATGAAACATTAAACTGAGCCTTTACAACTTAACCATCTATATGTCATTTTTATGAAGAGGAAGCTGCTGTAATGGCATACAGTGTACTCCAAACACATTTTCTTTTGTGTAATTTGAGTGAATGAACACAGGAGAGTAGTCAAGTTTTGCTAGAGCATTTCTTCCAGAACTTTAAAAGGTTTATCTGATGTAAATTCAGCACTTTTCTATTTAATAATCAATATTTATTTTACCACAAATTTTAACAATTAAGGATTTTCTTATTTTTAATTGGTGCTACTGAACAGCTAGCTTTCCATCTTCTTCCCTATGGGTTTCTTATGGGACTTTTTCACCATCACTCTCCATCCTGTTGAAGGCAAAGCAGTAATTTCTTTAATGATTTTTATAATAGAATGTAATCTAAATTAAATACCAGTATTGCAGACACTGCAGAGTATTAGAAATGTAATAAAAAATAAATTGCTCTGCTCCACTCATTCCAAGACAGCACTTTACTAAAGCCATATTTAAATTTATTCATTAGATAACCAAATGAACTTTTGCCATTTGAGATACAAAAAAAAAACAAAAAACAAAAAACAAAAAACAAAACCCGCCAGCACACTAGTAGAAAAATGAGAATGTCTTTCGGCATGTAGGCTTGACAGAGATGTTTGTAATTATGGTATTCTGGTATTCTTCTAACAAACAAATTTAGCCAGATTGTGCCAAATAAATAATTCAGTAAACTTCTATTTCATGTTTTCTAATAATTTATCTAAAATACCAAAAAAGTTACATTAAATTGGCCTAAGAAAATATTTGAGAGCAAATTATCTGTCCTTCTGCATTTTTCTGGGCACCTGAAACTAGAAAGAGAAATTAACATCTCCAATTCTTATAGGTATATTTTCAATCTATGGTAAACACATTTTGCCCCTAAAATATTTGAGCAACTCCTAGAAAAACAAGAAAAAGAACAATAAGACATTTTATTGGCACCTTGCAAGATTCAGAGGTTCAAATGGTCTTTACTCACAGCTGTTGACTTGGAACTTAAATTCAATGCAAGAAAGCTATCAACAAGAAGACTTGTAAAACTAAACTGAGGTATCAAAAATAATACATTTATAAACTTATTTTAATGGATGTACTGGGGATTGAACCCAGGACCTTGTGCATGCTAGGCATGTGCTCTACCACTGAGCTATACCCTCCCCCTCAAAAATAACATAAATGAAAGACTACCATTTTAAATACCCATGCAAGTGGCCTAATTTCAGTGGTTACAGAATAACATTAATGGTATGTTAATCTCGAACATATCTGAAACATTTCAACCCACTAGAATAGTGTCACGGTAAAATGTTGTAAGAATTTATATTTAACTTGTTTCAATTTTGGAAAAAGCTTAGAAAGGGAAGATGTGGAAACTAATATTGTGTTAGATTCTACACTAGGCACTTTTGTGTCACTGTCTTCATAATAAACGTACAAGAAAATATGATTATCCTTGGTTTGCAGATGACTAAAGTGAGATTCATAAAGGTTAACTAACTTTCCTAAGGCCATACAATCAAGTAACAAGTGGTTCTAGGATTTTAACAGGCATCTGTATGACTCTGTGTTTCTACTAAAAATAGCCAGTATTTAATAAGAGCTTACTCTGGCAAACGCTTTATTATAATATCTCATTTAATCCTTGTGACAGTCATACCGAAGTACCTAATTGGTAGTACCCGTTTTATAGATTAGAAAACCGATGCCAAAGATAGTAAAATGATTTGCCCAAGGTCCTACAACTATATGCGGGAGTTAGGATGGCTCCATTCTATCTGAAATCAGTCTGTTTTCAGTCTTGGTCTGGTGTTACTAACAGAAACTCACTAAGGTGGCTTATTTCAAGTAGGCCAAAAAACTTTCTCCAAGAACAAGTGAAAATAAATGGTTGCTTTAACTCTTAATAAAGAGACAACACACCAAGTACCTTTACTGACCCATTGTAACATTTCTTGCACATACTTATATTTCTACCAGAATATTTTTCCCAATTGAAATGAAGAATAAAGCACAAAATTATTCTATAATTTTGGGGGTTGAATATTCCTGGGACAAGAAAAGAACTAAGAAAAGGAACTTGAGTCTGTATGCTGGGCAAAAAAGAGAGAAGATGAGGAATTTCAAAGTTAAAAGAGAAAAGTCTACAAAGAAGCCTGTCCTAAAACAAACAAAAAGAAATCGATAGAATATAATCTTCAACATTTCAGTAACTTCAAGAATTAAGTCTTCAATAGCAAATTAGAGATTTTTACTTTTATCCAAATATAGTGAAGGTCAAATTGTTTATGGAGAAAGATGGGTGGGAAATTGTCCCATCTAATTGTCTCCTATGACCATGGGATACAGTTCATGGGTTGCTTATCATCTCTTCCAACTTTTGACTAGGATGCCTTCTTATAATTCAGAGGCCAGAAAGCTAAAAACTACATTTACCAGACTCCTTTGCACTAAGGTTACAGACAGAATTTCAGTTTTATCAATAAGAATTCAAAAACAAATCAAGTGGGAAGAGAGATATTTTGTGAGAAATCAATCATAACTAAGTTACTTTTTTTTTTTTTTCTGTTAAGCCACTGGCTAGGAGAGCTACTTTGTGATTGACATAGAGGAAACAGTTCCCTTGGTGGGCAAATGCTGTGGTGTTATTCTGGAAGTCATTCCTGTAGGACCAGCCTTAGGGCCTTCTCCTGCTGCCCTTAAAATTAGTTCTGTAAGGAATTAATTACCTAGATTAATCCATTTATGCTTAAACTAACTAGAATAGATTCTGTTATCTGTAACTGAACCCTGACTGGCACATCCTCTTCCTCCTCACTCTTACCTGCTCTCAATCAGGTTCACCTTCAAAGCCAGGCCCAGCAGAGAAATGTCAGCACTACTCTGTCACCTCAGGGGCCTCCACCCTCCAAAAGCAGGCTCCTCTCCCTGGGACTACCTATGTTAGTATCTGCTAGGGATTAAAATATTTATTCCACAAATATAAATGAACATAAAATCCAGCTGCCCAGTGGGATTGATACATTGACAGAAACTCTTGACTGCCCAAGTATTATCAATACGCAAGTTTAAATGGTGATGTTTTTCAATCCTATAATTTTAATGAGTGGAAAAGGAATGATAGAAAATAGGTTGGCTCTGGTAACTAAAGAGAGAAGTCATACCTTCGACAGAGTGTAAACAATCAGGAGTCATATTCTTCTAAACAGAAACATTATCAGAAGCTGCATGAAATATGCACAAGCTACTCTGCATGATTCATAAAGACTTTAGCGTGTCTTTATCATAAAAGTGCTACATCATCAGTATTTAAAATATCAGAGTATTTACATTTCAACGAATTATTTTATGAAGTTTAAAAATAAATGGTTTCTGTTTGAAAGTATATTATGTTACAAGCTCATCTATCTGTGTAAAGTTAACACCAACATCTACACAAAAACTCATGAATACTTAGTGTTATCCTGACATATGTGAAGATTTATCTCACAATATTTAGAATCAACTGCATATGAAAAACTAAACTATATTTCAGGTAAAATATAACTGAAATACTTATTATAAAATTGATTCATCACAATATATGTCAAAAATACGTTTCCAATAAGTTTGTTCACCTCCCCAACTTAGCTTTCAAGCCAGCAACTTAGTTTTCGAGCCAGCAAATGTGAGGAAATATATTTAATTTGAATCAGTGTATTGCCCTTACTTTTAAAGGAAAAATGTCTGACCTCTCACTTTCAGTCCTCAATTTATTAAGTCCATCTCATAGTTTCAATATTCTTCACATAACATGTGATATGAGTTCATCTAAGGTGTAGGATGTGAGGTGGGGCCTTAAAGGAAGGATGGCAGGTGCAGAAAATAATTGGGAGATTGCCAGTCACATAGTACAAACGATGACAGGCTGCTCTACACAAACCATAGCTTTATACAAACTGTGCTTTATACAAACCATGGGAAAACTACACTTCCTTAAAGCTTACTAAAAGACCCATACAATGTTCCTTATCCAAGAGTCAGACTATCGATCCAACAGAATACATGACTTTTAGTTCAGACACACATTAAGAAACTTCTAAGAACATCTCGCTCCCACCCCTAGGGTTTGGAAGGAATTCACATCTTTGTAAAACCATGAAGTAAGGCCCATACCAATGGATCTCACCAATAGTCCTATACTTTGAGTTCAATTCCTTTAGGAAAATAAGTGACACAGATGAAAGTAGTTCAGCTTATTTTCTGCTGAGGTATGAAGGGTGACCCCTAAAATGTTTTATCTACCTGGCTGGTTCAAATTAAAACCAGTACACACAGCATTATAAAATATCTTATATAAGTATCTCATTTTCTTTTTACTATTTTATACGTAGATACCAAAACCAAAATCACATAGGATATGACAGAGATACAATAACCAGCCTCTCATAATGACTGAATAATGCCCAAATAATATGTATGTGTATAAATACTTACATATGACATAAGTATATATTCAATACATAAATTTGTTTATAGTCTATGTATTTTATATAAATGCATATTTACATTTTATGTTATATATGAAATTATATGAAAGTACAATCAAAAGTCCTCTAATATTGTAGTGAAAACATACAAAAATAACATGAGGCATAGGCACTATTTCTCAACTATCAATTAAGGTTTAGACACATCTGAAACTTCAGTTTTATCATCAGTTGTTTTCATATATTGTATCTCTTTAGTAAAGAAAATTACAAATACCTAAATTCTAATCATCCCAAATGTTCATCTACCAATGCTGCTTCTATGCCTGATGCCAAGAAGCCCTAGGATATCAAATATGCTCAAATAGTCAGTGCTTTCTGGTATGGTACATGTTGAGGATACAAAATCAAAAGGAGACAAATGTATGTTGAACTTATCAGATAATAGGAATCCATGCAATCCAAGATGTTACTATGACACTTTATGAAAAGGATTTTTGACTCTTTTAAAAAATTTATATATTCACTATTTTAAGTAAGATGCAATCTTACTGTCTCACTGTAAAATTAACACAGTTCACATCAAAATTCTAATAGAAAATGCTAGAGTTCACGGTAAACTATTTTCAATAAATACATATTTTTATGTTTCCCTGACAATTTTTGGTTAAAGTATTTATTTGATTTTGTGACTTCAGTCAATTGCTGTATATTTATATAGGTAACATAATTGTCTCTAATTAAGAAATTAGTGTTCATATGTGTAATCATTTGAACATGCAATTATGATATCTAATGATGTAATTATAGAATATATTTAAAGGATCAAAATTTTCATTATCTTATTGGTTTTAAAAGAGTACATGATATTTATTAAGTACCTAAAAGAGAAAAGTTTCAAGCATCACTTACAATACTGACTTTCAAATTGCTTACTTTTCAAAGTTAACTACTTTTAGATTTTAGAGGGAAATAAAGAGAAGATAATGATATAAGTCTTATGTATCCATTTCAGGCCACAGAATAATTTCTGCATTATTACATACTAGGACATGCCAAAATGCCTATTAGTGAAATCTCAGCATTCTTTGATTCACTCATTCAATGTATACATTGATGATGTATTTATTACTTGTAAGTTTGACCAGGGAAATTTTTTTTTATTATTCCTGGAATGACCATGGAAAAAAAAGATTCTATGACTTCTGAAAGAGGATTTTTTGTTTTGTTATTTCTTTCAGAACAAATCATAGAAAGAATAATATGAACAACTGATAGCAACTCAGAGGTAAGCAGAGGGGATTTTATAAACCTTTTTATTCTCTACAATCTTTGCTAATAGACTGATAATACCAACTATCTTAGTCTAGGTCCTTCATTAAAAAAAAAAAAAAAAAAAGCAGAGCCTGAAGCAAGAATTAGAGTGTTGACAGTTTCTTTGGGAGATGCAAGCCCAAGGAAATGAAGAGGGAAAAAAAAGTGGGAGTGTGACTGCGGCAAAGAAAGATGTAGGGCAACTCGAAGGATATGTTCCTCCTGGTGTGCCTGTTTCTGCATGCAGGATTATCTGGAAGATTTGCAAAGAGGAAACACACTTTCATTGGAGCTCTCTGGGGATGAAATAAAGAGAAATGTATCAGTCATCTCCCTCTGCCTCCTGATTCCTATTTGTCTAGATTCACATCAAAAAGCACCAACTCTCCCAACTGGTCCCATTTGGCTACTCAAGAAGCTAAATCTGAACACCCAGAAATGGCCTTGGGAATCAAAAACTTTACCAATGCCAAAGCCTGGGTTCAAGAGTCAAGAAAAAAGAGAGTGAAGAATCAATATCAGAGAAAATGGAGTTATAGGAGAAGAACCCATTTTGAGGAAACAATGATTTCATTACAAGATAAGTTTTATAAAGAACAAAGCTGAAGGATATGATTAACTTTAGTAGGAAATATTTAGGAGCAGTTAGTGCTTGAGGAAGTCATAAATGGATGACACGGATGAAAGTAGATTGAGAGTCATGTACTATTTTGGGGATGAAGGAATTCTAAGTAGGCAAGATGTTCTCTCCCACGGATTTATAAAAACACAGTGACTACTAACTTGGGTAATGATGTCTTCCCAAATGCCTCCCTATATTCTGGGTAAGGATTGGTGATGCAATGATTGCTGGCACCTTGTAGGACAGTATTGATGATGGTTAAATGAATGAACGGCCTCTTTCATGCCTTCAGGGAGGAGGTAAAAGTTATGGTGACTTCTCCTACATTAGCAAAGCATTAAAATATCCAATAATCAGCTTGTTTGAAATATTTAAAACAAATCAACAGGAAATATCAGCTTCAAGGGGGAAAAAAACTAGTATTTCAAGAAACTTTTTCCTTTCTGCCCTGAGCCAGGCCATAAAATATAAAGGAGAGTCTTTATGAAAATGTACTCTTTTTAACTTTGCTTGCAAAATAAGCCAAGCTGTTAGAAAAACTTACAAGGTACCAATTTAATATTTCTCTCTGACCCAGTTCTTAGAAATTTGTTATTGAGTTATCTATTAATATAACTTACTAGTGCTCACACCCTGAATATGCAGTACTTACAATATTCAGGTTCCTATAAAAATAGCTATCGCCTCCCCTAGAGTAAGGCAAGTTTTCTCTTTCCCACAACCTAAATCTAATTTAGATAGACTTATTATTAATTCAGAATGCCAGAGAATCTGGTGCATAAAAAGGAGAGATTTGCCAAAAAAAAAACCAAAAACAAAAAAACAAATTATTGGAGCCTGATCCAAGAAAGTAAGGTCCTTATATCTAAAACACCTGAGTTCCTGGATAAAAATTAAAATCAAATTAAGCAAATTGAAGAAGTCTAATTTCTGACATAATCAACTAACTTGCAAACATTTAAAATCTACATTTCACACCCAGGTCTCCCAGACCTTACCTTTAATGAAAGCTTTCCCTTACATGCTTCCAAACTTACCTGAAATGACGTAGTAGAAGTTACTCTGAATGAAGAGTAGGGTGTGTAAACATAATTTCACAGGTAAAAGTGATGTTTATGCTTGGTCATTACATTTTGGGATGAAATGGAACCAAGAATCAAGATCATCTTTCTGGAATGAGTCACAGATTTATCACTTTGTACAAAAATGTTAGAAACAAAAGACTTGCTATGCACATTTTTCTGTTGATAAAGAATGTAGATGTCCTTGAAGTTTACCATTAAAAAAAATTAGTAATCAAAACTTATCTGTGTATACGGACGGCACCCACCCTTCACCCAGTTCCTCAGACCAAAATTCTTGAATCACTCTTGACTACTCTCCTTCTCTCATCCTCATGTAAAAACCCACCAACAAAACCTTCACTCAAAATATATTTGATCTACTCTTTCCCACCACCTCCAAACATTAACTCCCTTGCCCATGTCACCAATATCTATCCCTGAACAACTTCTACTCTCAAACCTTTTAACCTATTCCCCAAATTGCGGCCAAAGTGATTCTGTTAAAACACAGGTCACGTTGTATCACTTTCTGCGTAAGCCCTCCTTTGACTTCTCAATTGCAAATAGGATGGAACCCAGCTACTCTCATCAGGCCATCTGTCCTTCTTTATCTCTTGTCAATCACCCCTCAGCCACAGACCTCCAGCCATTCTGACCTCCCTCCTCAGACACGCCAATATTCCTTCTGCTTCAGAGCCTGCGCCTTTGTTGTTCTCTTTTCTCTTAATTTCACTCAAGGCTCTGTTTACATGTCATTTCATCACTGTAGCCTTCCCTGATCTTTCTATATAACATAGTGATTTCTGTTATTCTCAACCACCTTATCTAGGTTAGTTTTCTTCAGGACACTTAATCAATACCAGAAATCAGAATATTTGCCTGTGTGTTTATTGCCTGTTTTTTCCTGTAAAAAAAAAAAAAAAAATCTAAGTTCCCAGAGGACTGGCTTTTGGTAGGTCTGTATCTCAGCACCAGAGTGCTTCATACTTTGTAGGTGCTTAAGTTCACCTCCTTACTTATGGCATCCAGATGCCTTTCTTTACAACTCCCTGGGTAGTCATTAGAAAGTATAAAGGATCTCATTTACACCTCATGTAATTCTGAGGGAAATCTGCACTCTGTTTAAGAGAATCTATTTCTTATATGCTCACAAAAACAGGTTACCCATTCAGCAATAATAAAAACATCAACATTATTAATTAAAATGTTTGTGCTTTAAGTTACCCTATAGACGTCTCCAAATAAATGTGAAAACACCGTGTTCCCAGAAGTGCATTTTATTCACAGAAGTTTTATGAAAAGACTTTAAAGCTCAGCAGTTTTAGAAAGAAAAAAAGTGAAAGCTCAGTAACAAAAAGGAAATATATTCCAGTAACTTCTCCACACCCAGTGATGTAAAAACAAAATAAAACTCAACAAAAACAAAACAAACTTGATTCTTTTTTAGTAAAATATGACTAATCCAGAGGACCCCAAATAATTCAAAAGAATTTAGATGAATATTTTTAAATTAATGGAAAGTAAAAATGAGCTAAGAACTAGAAAGCCCAAAATAGGAAAAAATGTTTAGATTGTTTGATGTAAATGATCTGTGATCAGCTCTGCAATTATCTGCTTATTCTTTACCAAAGATTCCATTATCAGAATTTATATAGCAAGGTTGGACTGTTCATGGAATACTATCAAAGAATTATCTTCCACAAACTTGAATGTGCTATTAACTACTGCCATCAACTCAAAGTCTCACTGAAGGCCTAATATGAGCTTTACACTGATTTGGGGAAATAAACCATATTCTGTGTGATACTGAAGACCACAATCAATAAGCAAATCCAAATTTATAAGAAAATTATGCTAAGTACTCAATTAAGTTATGGACAAGTTCTGCCACACAGCATTTTTTTTTCATGAACTAGTAACACTGAGCTGAGAAAAAGTATCATTATTCTAATCATAAATACTTCAGTATAGGGTTCTACCTTAACAGGTCTAATGTAAATTGCTACACAGTGTGTAAAGTGATTTATAAACTTTCTTACAGATGAGACAATCAGCCTCCTCAAAAAGATGTGTTTGCATAGAAAAAGGCAAGCAGTATGCTTAGATCAATTTAATGTGAAACGTAAAAGTCTTCTTACATATAAAAAAGATACTAAACTTTCAATTTTAATTAAGGAAGATTTTTTTGTTAATTTTTAACATTTCAAGGGAACACGGTCCTTGAAACATCTTGGGAACATTCAGTTATCCTAATCTTGTCACTCAAATATCTGATATCTGATAAAACACAAAGTGATTTTACCAAAAATAATGAGAGGACAGACACTATTCTTGGTAAGAAGCATTTTTCAAGAGAACAATATTGTGCTGGCAATGTTTCATTTCTTGAATTTGGGTGCAGGAGTATTTTAAGTTTATATATATATATATTTATATATATAAATATATATAATAACCATCATAATAATAAGTATATATATATATATAAAATAACCATCATAATAATAAAGGATAACTAGATAATCAAAAAGATTTAAGAAGCATAGTGCATCAACAATGTCAAGGAAAAGGCCATCAAATGTGCCTGTCTCTGTGATATCCCATGTATGAGAAGGTACAAATCGAAAATGAACATAGTATGCTAGTGGAGAGAAAAAAAAAATGAAAAGAAATTTTGGAAATAATGGACAGAAAAGAATCAATGATTATTTCTTTGGAGGTAGCAGATGTTTTAGAATACACATAACTAAAAAGTTTTAGATATGCATTACACAGAAAGGAAGGTGTGGAGCGAAGCAGCAAGCTACAACACTGCTGCTCCCAGCACCAATTAGTGAGCACTTAGCCTATCCTCTTGAAAGCAAATACCTCTAAGGAAGGTGGTTTCAGTTAATTGTTCATACTTTATTGTCAATTACTTTAATCAGATGTTTTCTTCATAGCATTCAGCTGAATTTAGGAAATTTTACACATAGAATATGAAAAGGTGTGTGTGTGTGTGTGATTTTGGAAAATGGGTTATGTAGAAGAAGCTTGATCTAGATAAATTTGCTGAAATCATTGGGGCTTTCAAATTCTACTCATCAAACTCTTATGATTGGAAACCCAAACCAGGAGACAAGGATTCAGACTCACTTGATGTTGCAAGGCTGAGTGTTTAAAATGCTACTTTAGTGTTTCCTGAAAATATGTGTAATTCAACTGTTACGAATCTTACTATGACTTGGGGGAGGGGCAGTGTATACAGCAATTATGACAAAAGTCAAGGGTGTGCTTTAAGACTGTACTGACAACAGGTAAAATGGTGAAACCACTGTTCTCATTTAGGTTCCCATCTCTTTTTTTGATACATACCCACCCAAATCTTCATATTGGCTCAACCTGTCTTCACAGGGACACTTCCACCTAGCTTCCAAAACATCCTGCTTCACCATTAAAATATCAATTATTTCTAGAGCAAAAAATTTTTTTTAAAAAGGAAATAGGTTTTTTTTTAAGTATTAATCTTGGTTAATGATGGATAAGATCATGGTTGTTAGTCTTAGGAATGATCTTTTAGTTAAAGATCACCCTTGAACCAAAGGATAAGGTATCCTGTGAATTATTTGCGGCCTAAAATATTTATATGAATTCTTATGGGGAAAGAGTATAATGGATTCCCAAACTCCTGCATCTTCTAGCCTTTTTCTCTGATTAATTGTCCTACCTTCTAGAACATTTGATTGTATCATGAAACCCTGCCATACCTTCTAAGATTCTCCCATTGGGGTAACAATAATGCTTAATATCCAAATTAACAAAGTGATGTTTACCTACCAAGAATTTCTTTTATGCAGAGGAATAATAAAACATTGCTTATACAGCATGCTAGATCAAGATCCCTTTTCTATCATGAAATTGCTTTGTGATTTTGGTGTAAAAATTAATGAACAGAAATTAAAATAGTCAGGAGGCCAGAAAGGGAAGCTCTCACTTCCTCAAAACACAATCCAGCCCAACAGGAAGAAGAAGGACTTGCCAGTCTTGCTCAACCAGTAAGAGACCATTACAACTTAACCAATGGAAAGTCACTACACTTCAAACTCTCAGTTCCACCAGTGGACTCTTTATTTACTACTGACCTCCCAACTTTCTTTTCCTTCTGGTAAAGTAGTTCTCTTCTTGTTGCACGCGGCTCACTATGGTTGCAAACACTGAATTGCAATTCTTTGTTGATCCCAAATAAACCCATTTTCACTGGAGAAATAACTGACAGTCTGTTTGTTTAACATCAATTCTGGTAAAATTGCTCTTTTTTTCTAGAATTTCACATTCCACACCAGTAAAATGGAAACAATTATACTCAACTCACAGAAGCACTGTGAAGGAAAAAAGTGAAATGAATTATGGTAAATGAGGACAAAGAACGTTTTTATTCACTTTAGTATCTTTACTGCTTTTTCTGGCAGTAAACCAAGTAAATCCTACTCCAGTGTCTTCTTCTAATAACCTATTACAATTGTTAATATTTCATTTAGAATAATTGTTAATTTAAACTGTAACACCCTGCATCACACACCTTTGCTGCTCTGTTTTTCAATAACTACATAATTATTGAGTGGCTTGATGAAATATTGCCTTGCATAGAGGATATTAAATTCTTGTGGAACCAAATACATCAACCATTTCAAGTGGTAACTGGATCCCATGCTCCAGTGGCATCAGAACATGCACATGATCAAACGTTTGCCTGTCTTTGGCTACACTGTTACTCTCTCTTGGTTTCACTTTACCAGTCTGTAGAAAATTAAATGACCCCAACAGTTCTTTCTACCTTCATAATTCTATAATTCTAAAATTTAAGGTCTATAAGAAATTCACCCTTGTCCTGATGACTTTCCCTGATGGCATTTACTACATTTTGATAAGCCCTTCTTTATTTATTCACCTGTCTCTTCCCTGACATTCTGCCTTTGAGGGCAGACTTTAATTATTTTATGCTCAGCAGGTAGCAGAATGCCTGACACATAGTAGGCTTTTACAAACTACCTGAAGAATTACCATGCATGAATTTAATGAATGAACAAATGCTCAACATATTGAAGTAGAAAAGATAATACAAGTTTATTAATTTAATGTGGTATTTCTTCTATTTGCCCTAATGCAATGTATTTTCAGTAGAAGTAATACACTTTCTGAAATTAAATAAGACTATAAAACTGTACACTTCACACTCTTGCAATTTTAAAATTTATATATCAGTCTTTCCTGGTAGACTTTCTTAGCTCTCTGAAGGCCTGTCTCTGACCTCCAGTATCTAACATATTTTTTGGTCACATACATTCTGATACTTGATACATGTTCATTAAAAGAATCTTATTTACATCTTTACAAATATAATTGTCTTAATTCTTTAAAATCATTTTCCTTCTATCCTTTCCATGAGATTCTTGTACCTATGTCAGTACTGTGTTTCAAAGCTCCTATGAAATGGTCAAGTCTTTACGGCAAACAGGTTGTCTAGTTTGCAGCACACAGACCAGCCAACATCTTGATGAAAGGGGTAGAAGATGCTATCTTGTGAAAAGACAATTGAAAATGTGGGCTCTGTGTCTGTGTATTTTTATATATACTTCCCAAACAGTATTTGGTTCTCTTGGCTTCTCATAAAAAATATCATATAGTGATAAACACATAATAAGCATGGTCTCCTCATCATTGAGGTGAGAATAGGAAACAGGAAAAATGACTGCAAGATATGAATAGGTATTTTGCAGCTAACTCCTACATGGAGACTTGCTATTGGCAGTCTCAGATTTAAAGATATGTTGACAGGTAAACTACTCCCACACCAGTGTCAGGGCTTCTACTATCCATTATAAAAAGATATTTGAATTTCTCACCCTCACTTCCTAAAGAAATTAGTTCTGGGACAGTGGTAAAGGTGATGATATAGAATTCTTGTCATCTTTTCTTGTAGCATTTCTTCAAATTCCTGAATAAGACAGCAGAAAATAAATGCCATCCCCCCCGCCTTTTCTTTTACAAGTAAAAGGGATTTTTGAAGGATTCCTCCCCTCCATGATTTTGTTCTTAAAATCTAGTTATAAAGAATCTGCAAGTATTTCAAAGTTGTAGGAAAACCATCCACTTTTCCCTTATAATTTTATTTTATCAAAATTTTATGTATAATTTAGCATCAAATGATTTTAAGAAATTTGTCTTCAAGACCCTGTGAACTCATTTCCTGCTCACCAGAGGGGATGATTTTCAAATCTTCCAGCATACTTTTAATGATATATATTTTCATAAATCTAAATTACATATTCATAGTTTTTCTTCTGTCTTTCTGTTTGAAGAACTCTGCGTTGGCTTTCTATTTTGGAAGATGGAGATTAAGTTCTCTTCCACTGCCCAGCCTGACCTACCCACACCACAAAAACACACAGATGCACAGACACACAACACACTTTGTATATACCCCCCTATAGTCCCAAACTCAGCTATACCACTAGTTTTAATCATTACTCAGTGTTTAAAGTATTATGATTGTGCGAATGATATTCACAGCTGGGCCACAGAGCACACTATGTAATTTTTCCTTTCTTACACCACTTTTGGTTTCCCTTGAAGTAAATAATAGTGATTTTGTTTGTCTGATCCCTTTTTTATACAGTTATCATCCATTCACTCTTAACTCTCATCAAAATGCTTACCTATCTCAGTATATACAAATACACTGACTACTTCATTCACTTCCTCTTACGGAAAAAATCCCTGCCACGAGCTTCTGCCTTTCCAATCTGGATAAATTGCTGTCTGAACCTCCTCAGCAGCTGCAATCTGAGGGTATCCCTTCATCATTATCAACTATAATTTGCTTCTCTTCTGTGTTCTCTCTTTACTTTCTGGGAAAGTTTCTTGTCCTGGTTCTTTGATAACTATTTTTTCTCCATTTTTACTCTTCACTTTTTTCTGGGACTCATACAATTTAAATGTTGGACCTCCTAGAATAATTCTCTATTTTTGTCTCCTGTTTCCATTTCATTATCTGTTTCGTTTACTTTCTGAGATTTCTTTAATCTCCAAATCTCCAATTGCAATTTCTCTCATAACTCGCTGATCTTTAATTTCCAAGAGCTCATTTATGTTTGATAACTACTTTTAACAGCAAACTATTCTTGTTTCAAGGATGTGATAGTATGTTTTATCACTTTAAGATTACTATAAACAGTTTGAAGATATATTCACTCCCTGTTTAGCATCTTTCTTTCCAGATGATTTTCCATTTGTTTTTCACCTCTATCTTTCATCTCCTATGCCTTTCATAAATAAGTAGTGACTGCTCATATTAAGAGTAAAATATCAAAGAAAAAAAAAACTGATTGGAAATTCCCTACTCGTGGGTGGGATTTTTTTTTACTGTGGTCTTCATTAGGTGATGTTCTCCTGGGCCACTGATATCAGTATTTTCAGGATTCTCTGCCCATACACCCCAGACTCCCTGTAAAAGTAGCTTCCA
This sequence comes from Camelus ferus, assembly GCF_009834535.1. Classification (NCBI taxonomy): domain Eukaryota; kingdom Metazoa; phylum Chordata; class Mammalia; order Artiodactyla; family Camelidae; genus Camelus; species Camelus ferus. Next base: position 49,383,109 of record NC_045701.1, read on the forward strand.
TTTTCATGCCTGGAGGACATACACCATGTTTCCAGCACCCTGGGTGTGAGGTGGCATGAAGCTAGGCCAGGTTACTGGGCTTCTCAACTTTACCACTCAATGCTCACTTGCTCACCCTGATTTAATTTAGTGCCCTGTCTCATTTCTCCAAGGCAGAGAGCCTCTCCTTTGCCTTTTCCAGAATATAAAAACTTTATTCTCTGTCAGAGCACGAGAGGAGTGAGCACTCAACTATGCAGAGTTGAGGAGAGAGGATCAGGGTCTAATTGCTTTTCAAACAGATTTCAGCCAATCTTCCCATTTTTCAGTCTTGCCATCTCCTCCATTTCTACAGGACCTGATGTGGTAAGTTCATAAGCCCTCGATGGTGGAAAGGAAGGGTTTTGCGGGGTAAATCACATTTCTTGTCTGTTTTAGCAATGTTGGCTCAGAATTCCGATTTATTTTCCCCCTTTCTGCTCGTCAGCTGCTGTTGATATTCCAATAACTTGTTTGCTGAAGTCTTCTTCCTCATTCTAATTGTCATTTTTACGATTTTATAACAAAGCAGTCTTAATGCATGTGTTCAATCCATTATTTTAAACTAGGTTTTAAAATATTATGTTACTCCACATTTACTTTTGCCACTGCTCTGTATGCAGTATTTTTGGTGATTACACAGGTTTAGGCTTTGTTCACTACAAAGAACTCAGGGGTTTATTAATAGCAAGAGCTATTTTCTCTTTGGACAGTGGTGAATGGGGGAGTCACTCTACACAACAACAAAGGAACCAGATACTAAATATGACACACTGTATAGGATTGCAAACCACACACTGTAAGAAAGAATCTGAAAAACTGCAGTTCTCCCAACATGTACTATCAATCCATAATACAAAGGGAGAAGGGTAGAATAAATGATTCTGAAGTTCCTTCCTAA